>NC_069501.1:431195189-431222689 GCF_027579735.1 Bombina bombina | reverse complement strand
AGGACACGGATGAAGGGAGGGAGCAAATCAGGTTACCTAAATGGAAGGCACCACGGCTTGCAAAACCTTTCTCCCAAAAATAGCCTCCGAAGAAGCATAAGTATCAAATTTGCAGAATTTGGCAAAAGTGTGCAGAGAATACCAAGTCGCTGCCTTACATATCTGATCAACAGAAGCCTCGTTCTTGTAGGCCCATGTGGAAGCCACAGCCCTAGTAGAGTGAGCTGTGATTCGGACAGGAGGCTGTCGTCCGGCAGTCTCATAGGCCAATCGGATAATGCTTTTTAGCCAGAAAGAGAGAGAGGTAGCAGTAGCTTTTTGATCTCTCCTCTTACCAGAGTAAACGACAAACAAAGATGAGGTTTGTCTAAAATCTTTTGTTGCTTCTAAATAGAACTTTAAAGCACGAACAACATCTAAATTGTGTAATAAACGTTCCTTCTTTGAAACTGGTTTCGGACACAGAGAAGGAACAACTATTTCCTGGTTAATATTCTTGTTGGAAACAACTTTTGGAAGAAAACCAGGCTTAGTACGCAAAACAACCTTATCTGAATGGAAAACCAGATAGGGTGGATTACACTGCAAAGCAGATAATTCAGAAACTCTTCTAGCAGAAGAAATAGCACCCAAAAACAGTACTTTCCAAGATAATAACTTAATATTTATGGAATGTAAAGGTTCAAACGGAACCCCTTGAAGAACTGAAAGAACTAAATTTAGACTCCAAGGAGGAGTCATGGTTCTGTAAACAGGCTTGATTCTAACCAAAGCCTGAACAAAAGCTTGTACATCTGGCACAGCTGCCAGTCGTTTGTGTAACAAGACAGATAAAGCAGAAATCTGTCCCTTTAGAGAACTAGCGGACAAGCCTTTATCCAAACCTTCTTGGAGAAAGGAGAGAATCCTTGGAATTTTTATTTTACTCCAGGAGAATCCCTTGGATTCACACCAACAGATATATTTACGCCATATTTTATGGTAAATCTTTCTAGTCACAGGTTTTCTGGCTTGGACCAGAGTATCTGTCACAGAATTCGAAAACCCACGTTTGGATAAAATCAAGCGTTCAATTTCCAAGCAGTCAGCTGCAGAGAAACTAGATTTGGATGTTCGAATGGACCTTGTACTAGAAGATCCTGTCTCAAAGGTAGCTTCCATGGTGGAGCCGATGACATATTCACCAGGTCTGCATACCAAGTCCTGCGTGGCCACGCAGGAGCTATCAGAATCACCGAGGCCTTTTCCTGTTTGATCCTGGCTATGAGCCTGGGAAGGAGAGGAAACGGTGGCAACACATACGCTAGGTTGAACGACCAAGGCGCCACTAATGCATCCACTAGAATCGCCTTGGGATCCCTGGATCTGGACCCGTAACAAGGAATCTTGAAGTTCTGACGGGACGCCATTAGATCCATGTCTGGAATGCCCCATAATTGGGTTAACTGAGCAAAGACCTCCGGGTGGAGTTCCCACTCCCCCGGATGGAAAGTCTGACGACTCAAATAGTCCGCCTCCCAGTTGTCTACTCCTGGGATGTGAATAGCAGATAGATGGCAGGAGTGATTCTCTGCCCATTGGATGATCTTGGTTACTTCCTTCATCGCTAGGGAACTCTTTGTTCCCCCCTGATGATTGATGTACGCAACAGTCGTTATGTTGTCCGACTGAAATCTTATGAACCTGGCTATCGCTAGCTGAGGTCAAGCCAGGAGCGCATTGAATATTGCTCTTAGTTCCAAAATGTTTATCGGGAGAAGCGACTCTTCCCGAGACCATAGGCCCTGAGCTTTCAGGGAGTCCCAGACCGCGCCCCACCCCAAGAGGCTGGCGTCGGTCGTGACAATGACCCACTCCGGTCTGCGGAAACTCATTCCCTGAGACAGGTGATCCTGGGTCAACCACCAGAGAAGTGAGTCCCTGGTTACCTGGTCTACTTGAATTTGGGGAGACAAGTCTGTATAGTCCCCATTCCACTGATTGAGCATGCACAGCTGTAATGGTCTTAGATGAATTCGAGCAAAAGGAACCACGTCCATTGCTGCGACCATTAGTCCTATTACTTCCATGCACCGAGCTATGGAGGGTTGAGGAATAGAATGAAGAACTTGACAAGCGTTTAGAAGCTTTAACTTTCTGACTTCTGTCAGGAAGATCTTCATTTCCATTGAATCTATTATTGTTCCCAGAAATGGAACCCTTGTGGACGGTGACAGTGAACTATTTTCTATGTTCACCTTCCACCCGTGAGATCTGAGAAAAGCCAACACAATGTCTGTGTGGGCCCTCGCTTTGGAAAGAAATGACGCTTGGATTAGGATGTCGTCTAGATAAGGTGCTACAGCGATGCCCCTCGGCCTTAGGACTGCTAGAAGGGACCCTAGCACCTTTGAGAAAATTCTGGGAGCGGTGGCTAAACCGAATGGAAGAGCCACGTGAAGGATGGAACTCTGAGGAAATTGTTTAATATCTTTAAATCCAGGATTGGCCTGAAAGTTCCCTCTTTTTTGGGAACCACAAACAGGTTTGAGTAAAAACCTAGACCTTGTTCCCCGGAGGGGACTGGGTTTATCACTCCCATCTTTGATAGGTCTCTTACACAATGTAAGAATGCCTGTTTCTTTATCTGGTCTGAAGATAAGTGAGACAGGTGGAATATTCCCTTTGGAGGAAGTCCCTTGAACTCTAGCAGGTATCCCTTGGAGACTATTTCTAGTACCCAGGGATCCGGAACATCTCTTGCCCAAGCCTGAGCGAAGAGAGATAGTCTGCCCCCTACCAGATCCGGTCCCGGATCGGGGGCTACCCCTTCATGCTGTCTTGGTAGCAGCAGCAGGTTTCTTGGTCTGTTTACCCTTGTTCCAGCCTTGCATGGGCTTCCAAGCGGGTTTGGGCTGGGCCGCGTTACCTTCTTGTCTAGCGGCAGTGGAGTTATTAGCCGGTCCGTTCCTGAAATTGTGAAAGGACCGAAAATTAGACTTGTTCTTAGCCTTAAAAGGCCTATCCTGTGGGAGGGCATGGCCCTTACCCCCAGTGATGTCTGAAATAATTTCCTTCAATTCCGGCCCAAAAAGGGTCTTACCCTTGAAAGGAATATTAAGTAACTTAGTCTTGGACGACACATCTGCCGACCAGGATTTTAGCCAAAGCGCCCTCCGCGCTACTATAGCAAAACCTGAGTTTTTCGCCGCCAATTTCGTTATTTGAAAAGCGGCATCCAATATAAAGGAATTAGCTAACTTTAATGCGTGAATTCTGTCCATGACTTCTTCATAGGAAGTCTCTTTCTGGAGCAACCTTTCTAGTTCCTCGAACCAAAAGGACGCCGCTGAAGTGACAGTAATAACACACGTAGCTGGTTGAAGGATGAACCCTTGTTGAACAAAAATCTTTTTAAGCAATCCTTCCAATTTTTATCCATAGGATCTTTGAAAGCGCAGCTGTCCTCTATAGGAATAGTTGTGCGCTTCGCTAGTGTTGAAACAGCTCCCTCAACCTTCGGGACCGTCTGCCATGCGTCCCTTCTAGGGTCTACTATGGGAAACATTTTCTTAAATATAGGAGGTGGGGCAAAGGGTACACCTGGCTTCTCCCACTCCTTATCCACTATGCTCGCTACCCTCTTGGGTATTGGAAAGCGTCTTCGTGCACTGGGACCTCTAAAAATTTGTCCAATTTGCACAACTTCTCTGGTACTACTACAGAATCACAGTCATCCAGAGTAGCCAATACCTCCTTAAGCAAAGCGCGGAGATGTTCTAGCTTAAATTTAAATGCTACTATATCAGGTTCTGCCTGTTGAGAAATTTTTCCTGAGTCTGAAATTTCACCCTCAGACAGCCCTTCCCTCACAGCCAATTCCGATTGATGTGAGGGTAAAATAGATAAGGCATCGTCAGCGTCTGATTGTTCATCCTTTTTTTATCTGTATTTAAAACTGAACAATCACGCTTTCTCTGAAATGCTGGCAGTTTGGATAAAAGATTTGCTATAGAATTATCCACTACTGCTGTTAATTGTTGCATAGAAATAAGCACTGGCGCGCTAGGTGTCGCCTGCGCGGGCAAAGCTGGTGTAGACACAGAAGGAGAGGATGTAGAATTATCCTCACTACCTTCATTAGATAAATTATCTTGGGCAACATTATGAAATGTAACAGAGCTGTCCTTATTTTGTTTGGACGCTATGGCACAATTATCACAAACACTCAAAGGGGGAACACATTTGTCTCTACACACACAGAACATAGGTTATCTGATGGCATAGACATGTTAAACAGGCAGGCAAACAATGCAATAAAAACGATTTTAAACAAAAACGTTACTGTCTCTTTAAATAATAACATTACACACTTTATTTCTGAATGTTCAAAAAACTATGAAGGCAATATCCGATTTTTATGAAATTTGGACCCCAGTGTCTTAATGCTTAGAAAGTATTGCACAGCAAATATGGAGACTCTAGCTCTTAAAACAAGCAAACCAGAGCTAATTGTTGGATTTAACCGTTTTTATACACTACAATCCCTGCTACAGTATTGCTGCAGCATTTTACCTTCCTTAGGGGTCAATCATCCACAGAAATAAGCCTTCTGGAGTCACTTTCTGAGTCACAGGACCCTCTCACATGAAAACTGCATGCACTGCCTTGAAATCAACTGCACAGCTGAAGCACCAAAATGAGGCTTCCTCCCTCAGCACACTAGAGTGAAGGGGCCTTCCTGACTAGATTTAGGTGTCTAAAACAAGCCAGATCAATAAAAAACGTTCCCCAGTGTATGTGAGCTTATAAAATATTTCAAATGGTATCATATTGTAATAAAAACCAATCGATTTTGCCCCTAACAGTGTCTACCAGCATAAAAATCAAAAAGGGGAAGCCTGTTATCTTTTTTGCTGAGGTGAAAGAAAAATGGCTTACCATTTTCCCTGAGGGGAAAAATGACTGTCATCTAGCATTAGCCTGTGTTGTTAGAAGGAGACTAGTCATACCTGAAGCAGATGAGTCTGCAAACTGTTACCCCCAACTGAAGTTCTCTTGTTTCAACAGTCCTGCGTGGTAACAGCAATGGATTCTAGTTACTTGTGCTAAAATCATATTCCTCTTAACAGAAATCTTCATCACTTTTCTGTTGTAGAGTAAATAGTACAAGCCAGCACTATTTTAAAATAACAAACTCTTGATAGAAGATATAAAAAACTACAACTAACACCACAAACTCCTCACCATCCCCGAGGAGATGCTACTTGTTCAGAGCGGCAAGGAGAATGACTGGGGGGCGGAGCTAGAGGGGGAGCTATATGGACAGCTCTGCTGTGTGCTCTCCTTGCCTTTCCCTGTAGGGGAGGAGAATATCCCACAAGTAATGGATGACGCCGTGGACCGGACACACCAATGTTGGAGAAAGACAGATACATTAAGCGCCTATCAAAATTATCACCAATGATTAGAATAAGAAAAGGGTGGGGTATATCACATATCACAAGGGGATAGAAAAAAAAAAAAAGTATTTTTGTCTGCTACCTTTTGACTGAAAACTTTGCTGCCATTTTTGTGACTCAGTCACTATAAGCAAAACCTGGGACTAACTTCTTGATCCATATTGCAATACCTTTCTTTATATGAGATGACCTGAATCTACTTGGAAAAGCTGGAACATTTAATTTGGTTCATGTGGTGATGTAGGACTGTTCTATATTTTTAATATTTTAGACAAAAGCTATTCTAAGACTATAGTCAGATTGCAGCTATATAGATATTTATCTACAATAAGGTAAATCCTAAAATATAAATTTATTTGAGCTCAGATAAATTGGCTGTTTGCATTAATAATATATATAACTCCTGGTGTTTTAATTATAGTTCTATAGAATCATTTGTGGGCTAAGTAGCTTATAAGATTATATTTGTCTGGAAGTTAACAATCCATACCTTGGTATCTCATTGTGATATTTTAATGCAACTCTGATTTGGGAGATTATTGCGAATAAGGTAATTTGTAAAGGTATATTTTTATGATCTTTGTATACAATATTATAACAGCATAAGTGTGGATCATTTGATTCATAATCTGGATTCTATACATATAATTCAATGTGTTTATAACTAACTAATATAAAGAATTTAGGAATAAAATATTGATTTTAAGTGTTACGTATAAGCATTTTATTGGGCGTTTGTTTTAAAGAATAATAATTTTTTAGATGGTGTTATGAGTAATTGTACCTTGTAAGGTATTTTTTATACGTTTTGTGACACTTTTTTGTTTTGAAAAAACAAAGAGTTAACCAGAGCTGTAAAGACAGGCTAACTTTAATTGCGTTCAAGCAATCGAGTTTACTCTCAACTTGTAATACGAGCAAAAAACCACCCACTATAAACCTCTCATTGCTTACGCAAAACTTAGCGCTCCAGAAGTAATCTAGCCCAAAGTGTTTAAATCCTCTGATTTGAAGATAGTGGACTGAAGGGTACAGGAGAGTAGGAGAATGCAGGTACTTTTTTGGGGGGGGAGGGGCCTTAACATAAGCAAAAAATAAAATCTAAAAATTTGGACTGGATACTGTCCTAATCTAGAGGAAAAGATGGGGAAACAGGGGGAAGACTCAAGGGCAGCATATGATTTAAGATTGATAAACACTTTAAAGGGTTAACACCAATGCCAGTAATTTTCTTACCTTCCTGATGTAATAAGGGTTGTGACAATTACTTTATATTTCATCAGTTTTTCCTTGCTGGGGTAGATAAAGCATTCTTTGTCACTATCCCAGTTGCAAAATTTCTGTAAAATGAAACAAAACAAAAAAAAGCACAAAAAATTATGAAATAGAAATTAAAATATAAAAATTTGGAACAACAACATAACTGGCCTGTATAAATAAATATGTATAGACCAACCAAAAAAAATATATATACACATACATGCACACACACGCATCAAAAAATTATGCTTACCTGATAAATTATTTTCTTTCCTGGCATGGAGAGTCCACAATTTTATTCAATTACTGTTGGGAAAGCAATACCAGATTTAATTACTGTTGGGAAATCAATACCCAAGCCAGAGAGGGGACAGAATGGACAGGGAAGGAGAACTAAAGGCAGGCTGACCTAAACTGAAGGCACCACCACTTGAAGCACCTTTCTCCCAAAAGAAGCCTCAGCTGAGACAAAAACCATCAAATTTTGAAAAAAGAAAAAAAAGGTATGCAAAGAAGACCAAGAAGCCACTTTACAGCTTTGTTCTTAAAAGCCTAGGATGAAGAAACTGCATGGGTAGAGTGAGCCGTAATCCTCTCAGGAGGCTGCTGTCCAGCTGTCTCATAAGCCAAATGAACGACATTCCTCAGCTAAAAGGAAAGAGTAGTTGCAGTGGCATTTAGGCCCTTGAGCCTACCAGAATACATTAAACAATGAAGAAGATTGCCTTAACTCCTTAGTAGCATGGAGACAGAACTTTAGAGCATGAACCACATCCAGGTTGTGAATCAAACACTCCTTCTGAGAAGGATAAAGGACAGAAGGAAGGAACTACAAACTCCTGATTAACATTGCGGTCAAAAACCACCTTGGGAAGGAAACCTAACCAGTACGGAGAACAGCCTTATCCACATGGACAATAAGGTAAGGAGGGTCACACTGTAAAGCTGACAATTCTGAAACTCTACGAGCAGACAAAATAGCCAACTAAAATAAAACTTTCCTAGATAAAAGTTTAAGATCAACAGAATGCATAGGCTCAGAGTCTGCTCCAGAATACAAAGAACTAGCAGAACAACCCTTCTCCAAACCCCTTTGGAGAAACAAAAGAATTTAAAGGAACTCCTACCTTGTGCCAAGAAAAACCTTGAGACTCGCACCAAGAGAGATAGGTGCGTCAACCTTATGATACATCCGGTGAGTCACTGGCAAAACCTATCTTAGACAGGACTAAGCATTCAATCTCGACGCAGAGAATCTAGATTTTGATGAAGGAATGGACCTTGAAGTAGAAGGTCCTTGCTAAGAGTCAACCTCCACGGAGGGGAGGAAGACATTTTCACCAGATCCGCAAACCTAGTCCTGCGCGGCAATGCTGGAGCAATTAGGATCACAGAGGTCCACTCCTGCTTGATTCAAGCTATTGCCCGGAGAAGAAGGGCAAACAGAGGGAACAGAAATATCTGACTGAACTCCTACGGAACTGCTAGTGCATCCACCAGCACTGCCTGAGGGTACCTCGATCTGGACCCATATCTTGGCAGCTTGGTGATGAGGCAAGAAGCCATTAGGTCTATTTTTTTGGAACCCCCCCACCTGAGGGGTATCTCTGAGAACACCTCCAGAAGAAGAGCCCACACACTGGATAGGACGCCTGTCCAGATAGTCCGCTTCCCAGATGTCCACTCCCAGGATATGAATGGCCAAAATGTGACAATTGCGAGACTCCATCCACTGAAGGATGCGAGAGACTTCCATCATCACCAGGGAACTCTTTGTTTCTCCTTGATTAATGAAAGCCACATAAGTTATGTTGTCTGATTGAAATCTGAAAAATCAGACAGAACTCAGTTGAGGCCACGCTACCAGAGCATTGCAAATAATCCTCAGCTTCATAATGTTTATGGTTAAGAACAAATTCCTTCGGCAACCAAAATCCCTGAGCTCTTAAGGGACCCAAAACAGCTCCCCAGGATGAGAGGCTGGCATCTGTAGACACAATCTCCCACGATGGTCTCAAAAAGCACATGCCTTGTGGCAGATGATCCTGACAGAGCCACCAGGAGAGAATTCTCTCGTGTAGTTGTCTAGGACGATTCACTGAGACTGATCCGAATGATTGCTGTTCCATTGACTGAGCATACATAGATGGAGAGGTCTCAGATGAAAGCGGGCAAAAAGTAATAAAAATGTCCATGCAGGCCACCATGAGACCAATTACTTTGATGCACTGCACCACTGAAGGGCATGCAGAGGACTGAAGGGAGGGACAGGCAGAGAGAAGTCTGGATTTTTTCAAATCTGTCAGGAAGATCTTCATGGAGACGGAATCTATGATTGTCCCCAAAAAGACAGACCCTGGTATTGGGAACCAGGTAACTTGTATGCTTGTAGCTGAGGCCAGACCAAATGGCAGGGTTGCAAAAAGAAAAAAAGGTTTGTCTAGAAAGACAAATACCTTCTTGAGAAAGGTAACCCACTGGAATGCAAGTAAAAAAAACCTCTAAATAAGAGATAAACTGGATGTCATATTAGAGAATAACAAAAACACATTGGTATGAGTTTGCAGGACAAATTTTCTTTTTTTTATAATGCTGAGAAAAACAGGTCCAAGAAAAATAAAAACTTTGTGCCTAGGCTATGTAAGGAAAAACAGGACCCATCATTAAGTCCCCTTCCCAAAAATGTACATCTGCATACATAAGAGTACAAGCGTTGGGAAAACCGCTAAAACAGCCCATAAAAACCTAAGCTAAGCTGTTTCCTCCTAAGCTAGATAGTCACTATGGGCATCCATGCAATCTAAGAAACTTCCATTAAGTGAGGCTTACAAACCGCAGCTCCAGACCTTCCCCCTGAACCTGCTCCTCACATCGGGAGGGGGAAAAAGTGTTGAAAACAGAGGGAGAATGACGTTAATGGGCTACATAAGACACCAACTCCAGAGAGACAGAGATTGAAGGAGCCGACAAAGCTGTGCATATTAGTTGGTTTTGCAGACTCCGTCCTGTCTCCTCCTAGAGATTTGACAAACAGCAAAAGGCCGCTGCCAGAATATAATAATGTGTGTGCATCAAACAAAGGCGCCATAAAAGTACTCAAGGCATACACCCCATCAGAAGTACTGAAGGGCAATGGTCACCAGACTCCAGTAAAAATGCCTGAGCTACTTACAGCAGTGCTCTTTGCTAGATTCTGCATGCTGGAGCCCTAGACTCCACACTGCCCTAGCCCATGAGATATCCTGACCCCAGGATATATATTCTCTCTCAAACCCCTTAAGGAAGGCATACAGCTGCCATTGGGGTACCAGCTACTGAGTCCCTTGAACTGTTACCCATAAAGGGAATAATAAAAAAGGCACTTACCCTCCAGGGTCTCTGCTGTGGAGCAGCCACAGCACTTCCAGGTCTGCTAGAGTCATCCAGACTTCCGATAGGGACCCAAGATGAAAAAAGGAAAGCAGTGTAACCAACACTGGTTGCCGGGTGGGGGTTAGCTTAGATTGCTGGAGAGAAAAAACAGACTTCCCTGCAACCTCCAGCAGCTAACACAGCATTTCCCCAGTCCTACTTGAAGGGAAGCTACCCATTAAAGGACTTAGTTCAATTTTTCTTCAGAGCATTATCTTTGTTGGGGAGTATGGTGAGTGGGAGGGATACTTGAGCTTTGCTGGGGTGTCTTTGCCTTCTCCTGGTGGCCAGGAGTTGAATTCCCAACAGTAATTGAATGTAATTGTGGACTCTCCATGCCATTAGAAAGAAAACACTATCTGTTTACATCCCTGGCAATGATGGGAGTACAATGCTTATTGACTTATAAAAAAGAATTAATAGCACAGATAGTTATAATAAATGATAATGGCACCATATGTCGTCATGTTCAGTACATTATATAATTGCACATATTATAGTAAATTTGGTACATTGTACATCACATAATTATGTGCCGAGATGTACAGCTGCCTAAAGGTCTTTGCAAAAACACCTGCATAGAGGATGTCATCAAATCTGAATCCTTAGGAATAAGTGATTACCCCTCTGTGTATATACACAGCATTCAAAGCACAGTGCTTTATCAGCAGAGAGTTTAGTAAGAGTATAAAACTCAATAATAATTGCTACAAAATATGCTGCCATAGCCTTGCTAGCTAATTCTTATACTCAGGGGTAAAGTGAGTAGGTCCTGAGCAACATAGGCGGTACATATTAGAGGAAGTAAAAGGCTGTGGCTAAATTACATGCACAATTTGAGGTAAATTACTCAGTGTATTGACCTGACATAGTGGAACAAGCTTGTAAAAACACAAGTAATGTATGTACAGGGAGGGTTATCAGTAAAGGATTCCTCTACTGAGCTAACATTTATATAAGTGCGGATATTCATTTGTTCCATAGCATGTAATGGTAGAGTATGTAGACACAGACATACACAAATCAAAAGATTGTAAGAGGATACTGTACACTAAGCTTAATCACTCCTTTGACACTTATATTGAAACTGCATTACATGCTCTCAGGCTCCAGCCCAAGTAACTCATTGGCAACTCTTACATTTTCCTGAGCTGTTTTCTGCTTAGTAACCGCTCCTGAGCTAATAGGAAAGCCAGGGTAGCTGAGGGGGTAGGGCTACCACCAGGAGAGAAGACAGTTCCTCAGATAAGGCTTCAAAGCCATTTTGCATGTATTAAAATTACATAATGTGCACCAAGCATAATAATAATAAAAAAATAAAAAAAGGTTCCCTCTATTGATCAGGTATCTGCACTGAGCAGTTAGCGGTTTTCTTCAAGGGGTCAGGCACCTATTTTCTAAAACGTGCCATAAATATTTTCCCAGAGCTGACAGAGGGCCATGGAGGGCAACAATGTTACCTGGCTATGTCCCTGATAAAAGGGTTGGTCTGGACCTACCTCCAGGTGTAGCCATCTTCACCACACATCTGACAGGGACCTGGGCAGAAAAGCAAGGACAGAGTAACCAACCCTAACTTTTTATAATAGGGGTAGCAATAATGTTAGAAGTAAAGCAAAGACAACCTTGCCGCCTTCTAACTGCTATAAACCACCATTACTCTTACTAAAGAGATTGACATGGACACAGCATAGCCCCTAATCCTTGCTTGCAGGGAAAAGTATCCATTAAAGGATTTAATATCTTCAGACACCATCTTTCACATCCTCCCTCGACAGGGGCAAAGAGAATGACTGGGGGTTATGGGTCAGGTTAGTGACATTAAACAGTTATGCTGGGGTGCTCTTTGCCTCCTCCTGCTTGCCAGGAGTTTAATATACCACTAGTAATTGGAATGAAATCATTGACTCTGCATGCCTTAGAAAAGAAAAAAGGAAGAGGAGAGCAAGCTAAGCCCCCTGGCTATGCTGTACCTTGGAGTATTTGTCGTTAATGCAGGCTTGGAAAGTCTACTCCTGGCGAAAGTGTTTGACAAAGGTACAGCATAAATTTCAGAGAAGAATACAGCACCAGAGTATCTACAAATAGCTTCTGGGCTGTGTGTGCTGTGTAAAGTCAATTACCTTACACAGCGCCCCTCCACTGGCTTACCAGGCAAATCCTGGTCAATGCAGCTGCAGCAGTAATCAGTAGAGAGCCCATCCAGTGCAGATAGGGTACCACAGAGGATTGCAGTAGGAAATACCTGTGTCAATCAGGGGGAGACTAAGGACGAGCCCCTGCGACGCCTGAGGGTAGTTATAGCTGAATTCCCATAGGGAAAGTGCAGGGCATTCCTATGTCCCTAATTCAGCTGCTGTTAAGTTTTTCTTCTGTCTTCTTTGTGAATGATAATTCCCAGGGATTCCAAGTCTCATATTGGTCTTAACTCCCAAATTATAATCCATAATCAAGTAGCTAGAAACACCTATTTTCAACCAACTCTTATGAGGCCAATAACAAAACAAAAAATGAGATATGGGAGGGATTTTAAGCTATGATATGGGTTTTTGACCTCCTCCTAGTGGTAGGAAACATATCCTATATGTTATTGAGGACTGTGGACCATCATTTAACATATACATACACATTATGAGCTACTGTTTTTCCTCTTGCCTTAGTCTCATTTAGCATTTCAAGGTTGCACATGCAAAGTGTAGAAAATATAAAATCTGGATCATATTTAGGTAGTGCTAAAAGGCACCTTGATTTCCTCTGGAACTGCACGGATGTCCCGGCTGCTGGCTAGCATTCTGAAAAGATCTTTCTGGTTCATGTGCTTCATTAGGCGTTGACATAGCAGGTCGGCCGCACTGTTAGATGGTGCACATGCCAGTACATGTGAATCCGGGACACACATAAACACCTGCACATTAAAAACATAACAATCGTAAAATACTTAAGTCAGTTAACTTCTCTATGCATAACTATTCATCAAATGAGTCCATTTTATGTTCTCACCAAACCTACAGGAACCTAGCAGTTGGGTGTACAGCAAAGGAAACCAGAACCTGTTTGTTTATTGCAAGAGTTAGAATTTGTATGAACACAGTTTTAGATCTAAATGAGGAAAAAAAAGCCCAATACTGCTGTGTGGGTGCCAAGTATCACACATTGCAAGTTATCATTAGTGATTTTTGGTTTATGTTTATTTTTCTATTAATTTAAGCAGATTTTTTTTGGGGGGATGGGAGGAATTTTGTTCAAATTATGGGAATGTCAGTAGATTACAAAATTCTTATAAAGTTTAGCTTCAAATCAAAGTATGAAATGTTTCCTTTAAAAGCCAGCCATGAAAGGGTTCCATAATTTAGATGCCTTACTGCCTATGTCTCATACCTGTTTTATAGCTTCTACCAAAGTCATTGTCTTCCCAGTTCCAGGGGGTCCAAACAAAAGATAAGGAGCAGGCCTGGACAGGCCACATACAATGTGGTTCACTGCATTGTATTGTTCCTTGTTACTCTCAAGGCTCCTGTCAAAAAAGCTGTAAAATAAAAGTAATTTAGCTTTTCACTAATATCATTGTTCATAAATATGTTTCTAACATATGGAGGTTTCTGACAATCCACTACCCCATTTGTATGCAAGAATAGACAATGGGGTCGATTTATCATTTGTCGGACGGACATGCTCTGCTTGTGCAATGCCACCCCCTGCAGATTTGCCGCTTGCAGGGGGTGTCAATCAACCCGATCGTATGCGATCTGGTGGATTGATGTCTGCCACCTCAAGAGGTGGACGAGTTAAGGAGCAGCGGTCTTAAGAATGCTGCTTCTTAACTCTTGTTTCCGGAAACAGTTACATTGGGGCACATTCGGGCCGTGATAAATCGGCCCCTATGTGTCTAAGACTAAGTTTAAATCTTATTCAGATAAATCCTATATTCTTAGACGTTCATATTACCATGGCAGGTCTTACTTGAGTTTCTCGGGATCAACAATTTTTTCTTTATAGGAACAAGAAGGAAAGAGAAATTCCTTCAAATTCTTTTCTTTAGCCAAATGAACTGCTCTGTGCTGAACTTTCAAAGGCATCCGGTTAAATGTAAAGTTGACATCAAACAGCAATCCACTTACAAATTTTTTTAAAAGACTAAAATAAAAAAAAAAAAATAGAATGATTAAAAGCTTACATAGAAATTCAACAGTGGGTATTCAACATTAAATATCTGCCAAAATTGAAATCAGAAAATAATCATACAAACATTCATTTTTTCAATTATTTTACTATATGCAGTAGACCAAGTATATGCATTTAATGTCAATAAAAAGCTTTCCCCTACCCCTTGACACTAGACAAGACTTAATTCAGCATTCGTATAAGAGGGAAATTAAATTAGGAAAGATAGCAAATTTAAACTAACTTTAAATTAGTAGGTAACCAAAAACATACTTGTTAGAGAATCCAAGCCTAACTCTTTCCAGTTCTACCCCATGTACGTAGCCCTTGTAGCTAATCATATCTGACCGGTCTCGTTCATCAGCGAATGTTACAAATAGATGGTCTCCTCTTAGTACAGAAGGCCGGTTCTCAGCCACACCAGGAACCTAAAAACAGAAAGTGGATACAATGTTGAGAAGGTCACACAGCATATTCTTGCTTTAAAGAATTTACAGTTGTTCTATATCTAGAAAGAAGAGCACCTAGCACTTCCATTTAATAGAGACTATCAAGAATAGTGTCACATGAAGCAGACTAGCAGCACTAGGTGAGGAATATGGTATTCTTCACAGACAATGGTACATGGCTATGTCCGTATCAAACTTTACATTTGCTGTATATAGGAGTTTAAATTGTGACATCATAGGGATCGAAATTAAAAATTCTGTTTATGTAGAATTACAGTCTGTGAGTTTGGTAATAGACCTTAGCAAAAGCTGAAGAAAACAAGGGCAGAGAATGAATAGGAGCATCAGAGAGGACTGCTTTATCATTTATGGCTTTTATTTAATTTTTCTCTTATGCTGATTAAAGAGAACACTTTCTCTCACATTGGTGCAAGTGACTCAAAAGTATTAAGAAGAAATGCATGGAGTATCCTCTATTGTTTTATATTGAGAGTGACTTATTGTGATACTGGTTATATATCTGTATTTAACTACTGTCTCAGTGATCCTGCTTCTAAATCCCTTTGAAATGGGGTTATCTTTGCAAAAAGCTTGTGCAAGCCACTTTTTTTGTATAGGGAGTCCCCTCTTAAATTCCCTTTTCATGCTACCTACCAAAAATAAATATATATACATACACGTGTATGTATGTATGTATGTATGTATGTATGTATGTATGTATGTATGTATGTATGTATGTATATATATATATATATATATATATATATATATATATATATATATATATATATATATATACACATATATATATATATATATATATATATATATACACACACACATACACACACACACACACACATATATATATATATAATATATGTATATATATATATATATATATATATATATACACATATATATATATATATACATACATATACATACATATACATACATATATATACATATATATATACACATATACATACACACATATACACACACACACAGATAGATATATAGAGATAGATAGAAATGCATTTATACCAACCCCAATGCATTTATATATGAACAGAGGTTATTAAAAATAAGTGGGACAGTGTTCTCCCCAGGACCTTTTTAATGGGTGCATTACCTGGCTAAAATATTAAAAAGTTAAGATGAGCTAATATTAACATTTTTAAATGTTTATTGCTCAACTTATAAATACATTTATAATAAATTATGCAATTATTTTGTGCTTTTGATAGCAGAAATATTAAATTTCCGCCACCTGGCTACTTTATAATGCCATCGTCTGTCAAAATTTGTAGTGGAGAACACAGGGTTACGCAAGATTACGTCAAATTTGGTAAGAAGAATGGAGCATCTGAATGATGAAGAAAGGGTGCAATTCTGCAATTTTTTTATACTGGAAGAATGGCGTCTTACAAGGATATGATTGCATATAAAAATTCAAGGACATATGACACTTTGGAGTAAAAAAGAAAAATGTTTTTTCATTTTTTGAGGAACAACTAATAAATCGCTTCAAGTGTTTGTTTTTTTTCTTTCGTTTGGATCTAAAGTAACAGGAAAGTTTAACTTTTTTTCAACCACTATATTTATATTATAAAAGGCATTGTGTAAATATGGCCCCTTTGCATTGGTGTTAGTATTTTTTTTTCAAATCCTCCTTTTAAGTAGTTTTAATCTGAGCACCAAACTTAAAATTTGTTTTTTTTCCATCAGTGCTTAGCTCTGCCTCAGCTGACACTCTTCTGTATAGCCGCTGACACTTTGGAGAAGAAAGTGAGGAAGGCCTGGAAATCTGTACATACATAGTACTCATTTAACACTAAAAACATGAGTGCTAAACGCAAAGGAACTTTATTATCTTTTGTTTCAAAGAAGCAGTGTGTTGAAGCAGTTCCTTCCACAAGTAAGTCATTATCTCAGACCCATAGTGATGATTCTGATAGTAGAGAAACCATGAAAGAACAAATTGTAAAGAAAAAAGGCTCGTTTGTACGAAAGTACAGTAAGGAATATTTAAAATATGGATTTATTGAGGTCCCAGGAAAATTACCAAAACCCCAGTGTGTTGTGTGTGCCAGAGTCCTGGCAAATGAGGCAATGAAGCCTTCAAGATTATCTCGACACTTGACTACAAACCATCCAGAGTTAATTAATAAGTCAGTTGACTTTTTTATTCGAAAAAAGGAAGCACTTCATAGTGAAAAACGTGTGCTTGTTCTGGCTAGTACTACTGAAAAGTCACTTTTAATCTCTTCTTATTTAGTTGCCAAAAGAATAGCCAAATGTAAAAAAACATTCTGATGGTGAAAACCTTATTAAGCCTTGTCTCAATGATGTTGCTAGCAGTCTTTGGTCAGTCTGCTGCAGATAAACTGAAGCAAATACCACTTTCAAATGACACCATTGCTCGCCGAGATTGTGATATGTCAGCAAATGTGGAGGCTCAACTTATTGAAAAACTTTAAAAAATCAACATGGTTCTCACTTCAGTTAGATGAGTCAACTGATATTGCAGACAACAGTGTTTTAATAGCCTATGTACGTTATGCAGATTATGACATGGGTGATGTGGCAGAAGACATACTTTGTGTGTGTATATTACAAACATACACCACTAGCTCAGAAATATTCAGAATATTAAACAAGTACTTTGAGAATGCAGGTCTACAGTGGAAATACTGTGAAGGCCTATGTACTGATGGCGCTGCTAATATGACAGGTAGGCATTCAGGAGTGGGTGCTAAGATAAAAGAAGTGTCCCATCCCAACATAATGCTGACACACTGCTTTATTCACAAAGAGCACCTGGCTTCAAAGAAACTGTCCCCTGAACTCAATTATGTTCTTACACAAGCCACAAAACTTGTAAATTATATAAAAAAAAACTCTGCTCTGAACTCCAGATTGTTGGCTGTGCTCTGTGAAGAGATGGGATCAGATTACCAACACCTTTTGTACCATACAGAGGTAAGATGGCTATCAAGAGGTAGAGTGTTAGAGACTTTTTGAAATGAGGAAGGAGGTAGAAGTGTTCTTACTGAGCAGAAAACATGAAATGGCTGGTTTATTTCAAGATGAAGGATGGGTGGCTAGACTTGCTTACCTGAGTGACATTTTCTCAAAGATAAGAGTTAAACTTGGGTCTGCAAGGAGAAATGACAAATATTTTCACAGCAGCAAAAAAAGTGGAAGGTTTTGAAGAAGAAACTATATCTGTGGGTTGAAATGATTGAAACAAATAATTTGGAAATGTTTGCAGCATTCAGTGAGTTTCACCAAGAAGACACTGGCTTTGACTTAGAAGTTGTAAAAAAAAAAAAAAAAAAAAAACACATAAAAGAACATCTTGAAGCACTTTTGAAGGCATTCCAAGGCTATTTTCCTGAAGAAAAATATCCCAGGAAAGAGAATATGTGGATAGTCAATTCATTTATTGGTCATAACAGCTTGCCTTATGAAGCCAAAGAAACTATTGGAATTCTCATGTGACAAACAACTTGAAAAAGATTTTCAGAACAGAAGTCTGACCAAGTTTTGGATGAAGGAGAAGTATAAACACTTACATGAAATAGCCATAAGGTTTCTTCTCTGTTTTGCTACTACTTATTTGTGTAAAACTGGTTTCTCCAACATTGGTGTGTCCGGTCCACGGCATCATCCTTACTTGTGGGATATCTCTTCCCCAACAGGAAATGGCAAAGAGTCCCAGCAAAGCTGGCCATATAGTCCCTCCTAGGCTCCGCCCACCCCAGTCATTCTCTTTGCCGTTGCACAGGCAACATCTCCACGGAGATGGTTAAGAGTTTTTTGGTGTTTAAATGTAGTTTTTATTCTTCTATCAAGTGTTTGTTATTTTAAAATAGTGCTGGTATGTACTATTTACTCTGAAACAGAAAAGGATGAAGGATTTCTGTTTGTGAGAGGAAGATGATTTTAGCAGACAGTAACTAAAATCGATTGCTGTTTCCACATAGGACTGTTGAGATGAAGTAACTTCAGTTGGGGGAAGCAGTTAGCAGACTTTTCTGCTTAAGGTATGACTAGCCATATTTCTAACAAGACGATGTAATGCTGGAAGGCTGTCATTTCCCCTCATGGGGACCGGTAAGCCATTTTCTTAGTCAAACAAACAGAATAAAGGGCTTATTATGGGCTAAAAAACTGGTAGACATTTTTATGGGCTAAATCGATTGCTTTATTTGGGCATTTTATTCATATTTATGCTGACAATTTGCATTTATAAACTTGGGGAACGTTTATTAAACGGCAGGCACTGTGTTAGACACCTTTTCCAGTCAGGGGGCCTTCCTAGTTGTAGACTGAGCCTCATTTTCGCGCCATTACTGCGCAGTTGTTTTTTTGAGAGCAGGGCATGCAGATGCATGTGTGAGGATCTAAAAATTGCTGGAAAAGCTTCTAGAAGGCGTCATTTGGTATCGTATTCCCCTCTGGGCTTGGTTGGGTCTCAGCAAAGACTATAGCTGGGACTGTATAGGGGTTAAATTTATAAACGGCTCCGGTTCCGTTATTTTAAGGGTTAAAGCTCTGAAATTTGGTGTGCAATACTATTAATGCTTTAAGACACTGTGGTGAAATTTTTGTAATTTTGTAATATTCCTTCATACTTTTTCACATATTCAGTAATAAAGTGTTTTCTGTTTAAAATTTAAAGAGACAGTAACGGTTTTGTTTTAAAACGTTTTTTGTGCTTTGTTGACAAGTTTAAGCCTGTTTAACATGTCTGTACCTTCAGATAAGCTATGTTCTATATGTATGAAAGCCAATGTGTCTCCCCATTTAAATTTATGTGATAATTGTGCCATAGAGTCCAAACAAAGTAAGGACAGTACTGCCACAGATAATGAAATTGCCCAAGATGATTCCTCAGATGAGGGGAGTAAACATGATACTACATCATCTCCTACTATGTCTACACCAGTTTTGCCCACGCAGGAGGCCCCTAGTACATCTAGTGCGCCAATACTTATTACCATGCAACAATTAACGGCTGTAATGGATAACTCCATAGCAAATATTTTATCCAAAATGCCTACTTATCAGAGAAAGCGCGATTGCTCTGTTTTAAACACTGAAGAGCAGGAGGGCGCTGATGATAATTGTTCTGTCATACCCTCACACCAATCCGAAGGGGCCATGAGGGGGGTTTTGTCAGATGGAGAAATTTCAGATTCAGGAAAAATTTCTCAACAAGCTGAACCTGATGTTGTGACATTTAAATTTAAATTAGAACATCTCCGCGCACTGCTTAAGGAGGTGTTATCTACTCTGGATGATTGTGACAACTTGGTCATTCCAGAGAAATTATGCAAGATGGACAAGTTCCTAGAGGTTCCGGTGCACCCCGACGCTTTTCCTATACCCAAGCGGGTGGCGGACATAGTAAATAAGGAGTGGGAAAAGCCCGGCATACCTTTTGTTCCCCCCCCTATATTTAAGAAATTATTTCCTATGGTCGACCCCAGAAAGGACTTATGGCAGACAGTCCCTAAGGTCGAGGGGGCAGTTTCTACTCTAAACAAACGCACTACTATTCCTATCGAAGATAGTTGTGCTTTCAAAGATCCTATGGATAAAAAATTGGAAGGTTTGCTTAAAAAGATTTTTGTACAGCAAGGTTACCTTCTACAACCCATTTCGTGCATTGTTCCTGTCACTACAGCAGCGTGGTTCTGGTTCGAGGAACTAGAAAAGTCGCTGAGTAGAGAGACTCCATATGAGGAGGTTATGGACAGAGTTCACGCACTTAAATTGGCTAACTCTTATTTTAATTCAGGGTTTGCTATCGTGGCGCGCAGAGCACTTTGGCTAAAGTCTTGGTCAGTGGATGTGTCATCCAAGACAAAATTGCTTAACATCCCTTTCAAAGGTAAAACTCTATTTGGACCAGAATTGAAAGAGATTATTTCAGACATCACTTGGGGAAAGGGCCACGCCCTTCCACAAGATAGGTCTTTCAAGGCTAAAAATAAGTCTAATTTTCGTTCCATTCGCAATTTCAGGAACGGACCGGCCTCTAATTCTGCATCCTCTAAGCAAGAGGGTAATGCCTCACAACCCAAACCAGCCTGGAAACCGATGCAAGGCTGGAACAAGGGTAAGCAGGCCAAGAAACCTGCCGCTTCTAACAAAACAGCATGAAGGAGTAGCCCCCGATCCGGGACCGGATCTAGTGGGGGGCAGACTCTCTCTCTTTGCTCAGGCAAGAGATGTTCAGGATCCCTGGGCGCTAGAAATAGTTTCTCAAGGTTATCTCCTGGAATTCAAGGAACTACCCCCAAGGGGAAGGTTCCACATGTCTCACTTATCCTCAAACCAAATAAAGAGACAGGCATTCTTACATTGTGTAGAAGACCTGTTAAAGATGGGAGTGATACACCCAGTTCCAATAAAGGAACAAGGAATGGGATTTTATTCCAATCTGTTGGTAGTTCACAAAAAAGAGGGGACGTTCAGACCAATTTTGGATTTGAAGATCCTAAACAAATTTCTCAGGGTACCATCGTTCAAGATGGAAACCATTCGAACGATTCTACCCACTATCCAGGAAAGTCAATTTATGACTACCGTGGATCTAAAGGATGCGTACCTACATATTCCTATCCACAAAGAACATCATCAGTTCCTAAGGTTCGCTTTTCTGGACAAGCATTACCAGTTTGTGGCCCTCCCATTCGGGTTAGCCACTGCTCCAAGGATTTTCACAAAGGTGCTAGGGTCCCTTCTAGCGGTTCTAAGACCGAGGGGCATTGCAGTAGTACCTTACTTGGACGACATTCTAATACAAGCGTCGTCCCTGTCAAAAGCAAAGGCTCATACAGACATCGTTCTGGCCTTTCTCAGATCACACGGATGGAAGGTGAACATAGAAAAAAGTTCTCTGTCTCCGTCGACAAGAGTTCCCTTCTTGGGAACAATAATAGATTCCTTAGAAATGAGGATTTTTCTGACAGAGGTCAGAAAATCAAAACTTCTAAGCTCTTGTCAAGCTCTTCATTCTGTTCCTCATCCTTCCATAGCGCAGTGCATGGAAGTAGTAGGGTTGATGGTTGCAGCAATGGACATAGTTCCTTTTGCACGAATTCATCTAAGACCATTACAACTGTGCATGCTCAAACAGTGGAATGGGGATTATACAGACTTGTCTCCAATGATTCAAGTAGATCAGAAGACCAGAGATTCACTCCGTTGGTGGCTGACCCTGGACCATCTGTCCCAGGGAATGAGCTTCCGCACACCAGAGTGGGTCATTGTCACGACCGACGCCAGTCTAGTGGGCTGGGGCGCGGTCTGGGAATCCCTGAAAGCTTAGGGTCTATGGTGTCGGGAAGAGTCTCTTCTCCCGATAAACATTCTGGAACTGAGAGCGATATTCAATGCTCTCAGGGCTTGGCCTCAAATAGCAAAGGCCAGATTCATAAGGTTCCAATCAGACAACATGACGACCGTTGCGTATATCAATCATCAGGGGGGAACAAGGAGTTCCCTGGCGATGAAAGAAGTGACCAAAATAATTCAATGGGCGGAGGATCACTCCTGCCACCTGTCTGCGATCCACATCGGTGTGGAAAACTGGGAGGCGAATTTTCTGAGTCGTCAGACATTCCATCCGGGGGAGTGGGAACTCCACCCGGAGATCTTTGCCCAAATAACCCAATTATGGGGCATTCCAGACATGGATCTGATGGCGTCTCGTCAGAACTTCAAGGTTCCTTGCTACGGGTCCAGATCCAGGGATCCCAAGGCGACTCTAGTAGATGCACTAGTAGCACCTTGGACCTTCAACCTAGCTTATGTAGTTCCACCGTTTCCTCTCATTCCCAGGCTGGTAGCCAGGATCAATCAGGAGAGGGCCTCGGTGATCTTGATATCTCCTGCGTGGCCACGCAGGACTTGGTATACAGACCTGGTGAATATGTCATCGGTTCCACCATGGAAGCTACCTTTGAGACAGGACCTTCTTGTACAGGGTCCATTCGAACATCCAAATCTGGTCTCCCTCCAGCTGACAGCTTGGGAGATTGAACGCTTGATTCTATCGAAGCGTGGGTTTTCAGATTCTGTGATAGATACTCTGGTTCAGGCCAGAAAACCGGTAACTAGAAAGATTTACCATAAAATATGGAAAAGATATATCTGTTGGTGTGAATCCAAAGGATTCCCATGGAATAAGATAAAAATTCCTAAGATTCTCTCCTTTCTACAAGAAGGTTTGGAGAAAGGATTATCTGCAAGTTCTCTAAAGGGACAGATCTCTGCTTTATCTGTCTTACTACACAAAAGACTGGCAGCTGTGCCAGATGTTCAAGCATTTGTTCAGGCTCTGGTTAGGATCAAGCCTTTTTACAGACCTTTGACTCCTCCCTGGAGTCTAAATCTAGTTCTTTCAGTTCTTCAAGGGGTTCCGTTTGAACCTTTACATTCCATAGATATTAAGTTACTATCTTGGAAAGTTTTGTTTTTGGTTGCAATTTCTTCTGCTAGAAGAGTTTCAGAGTTATCTGCTCTGCAGTGTTCTCCGCCCTATCTGGTGTTCCATGCAGATAAGGTGGTTTTGCGTACTAAGCCTGCTTTTCTTCCTAAGGTTGTTTCTAACAAAAATATTAACCAGGAGATAGTTGTACCTTCTTTATGTCCGAATCCAGTTTCAAAGAAGGAACGTTTGTTACACAATTTGGACGTAGTCCGTGCTCTAAAATTCTATTTAGAGGCTACAAAAGATTTCAGACAAACATCTTCCTTATTTGTTGTTTATTCTGGTAAAATGAGAGGTCAAAAAGAGACTTCTACCTCTCTTTCCTTTTGGCTTAAAAGCATCATCCGATTGGCTTATGAGACTGCCGGACGGCAGCCTCCTGAAAGAATCACAGTTCACTCCACTAGGGCTGTGGCTTCCACATGGGCCTTCAAGAACGAGGCTTCTGTTGACCAGATATGTAAGGCAGCGACTTGGTCTTCACTGCACACTTTTGCCAAATTTTACAAATTTGATACTTTTGCTTCTTCGGAGGCTATTTTTGGGAGAAAGGTTTTGCAAGCCGTGGTGCCTTCCGTTTAGGTAACCTGATTTGCTCCCTCCCTTCATCCGTGTCCTAAAGCTTTGGTATTGGTTCCCACAAGTAAGGATGACGCCGTGGACCGGACACACCAATGTTGGAGAAAACAGAATTTATGCTTACCTGATAAATTACTTTCTCCAACGGTGTGTACGGTCCACGGCCCGCCCTGGTTTTTTAATCAGGTCTGATGAATTATTTTCTCTAACTACAGTCACCACGGTACCATATGGTTTCTCCTATATATATTTCCTCCTGTCCGTCGGTCGAATGACTGGGGTGGGCGGAGCCTAGGAGGGACTATATGGCCAGCTTTGCTGGGACTCTTTGCCATTTCCTGTTGGGGAAGAGATATCCCACAAGTAAGGATGACGCCGTGGACCGGACACTCCGTTGGAGAAAGTAATTTATCAGGTAAGCATAAATTCTGTTTTCTCAGCCATGACACTTTTAAAAACAAAACAAAGAAACAGGCTTTTTGTTATACATTTAGGCTTAATATTTATTCTTTTCATGCCTGTTGATATTGTAATATTTCTATAGCTTTGTTGGTATTAATAAAGTTTGTCACATAATGTCTAGCTGAAATTTCTTCCAAACCTACTCCAACCCACTCCCGATGCTTACCGGGCCCTGGACAGGTCCGGCTAAAATTTACTGGGCCTTGCAGTCACTTAGGTTGAGAACCACTGATCTACAGGGTTCTTAACAATGAGGTGCAGATCATCTATATTATATATATATATATATATATATATATATATATATATATATATATATATATATATATATATATATATATATATATATATATATATATATATATATATATATACATATACATATACATAAACATACACATACACACACACAATAGTGTGAGGGGGACGCAATAGCATTAATTATAAATATTTGGAGCTGTGTAATAGTATAAATAACTAAAATATACAGGCAAGATAGCCTCACTTATATTGAAGACATAGTGGTGCAGACCCTTTAAAAAATGTAGTATGGGTTGGCAAAAAAGAAAGCCTCAGGAATGTAATCCTGAATTAAAGACAGGGAAATTCAGCACTCTTATTATTTGAATACAGCTCACCTCACTCTAATAAGTTGAGATAGCAAAGTATGGTTGAGGACGGCGCTCCCCCCTCCACTCCAAGAAAGGCACACACAGACTTGAAGTTGTAAATAAATAGATTTTTTACTTAAGCACAAGTGAAATACTTTAACCTAGTGAAAATAAATAAAACAAAACTGAAAATAATAATAAAATTGAACCTGACCGGTCAGGGGTACATGCATAGGTCACTAATAAAGCATCAGCAAAATCATTGATAGTAGACCATATACAGGGTCAAGGCCTAGATAAACCCTGTCATTAGCTCCGCTCGTAAGCATAAGAATATAGGAGCTAAGTCTATAATAGAACCGTATCAGGGTTATAAGCAAGGCCAAAAGGTTGAATATTGATATCTCTTAGCAAGTCTGGATAGAGGATATGTAAGTATGTAGGCACAGTAATATAAACAGCGTTTCAAAATTATACCTCATAGGTCCACTACAGTCACGCTACACCCAGCTGCACACAGCACCCCTGGAGGGGGAGTAACGCTGGGCAGGTTTACAAAGGGGATCTAAGCGGACTGTAAAGTGGATCCAATGGATATGTACAGCGTATCATACATGCATGAAATATAACACATCAATAACCACTCTTGATGAAATGACATGAATGGCACTGCTACATGCCCCACCAAAGACTGTTAAGCAAGCATGTAAAGGGTCATGCAGGTTGTTGGTTAGAGCAATAGCTGTTAGTGCAAATTCATCATGCAGTCAGATTAGTTAAGTGCGGCCCAGAGCTATGCCAGTCCCATACATTCACTGTAAAAGTTTCCAAGTTTCAGAGATAGTCAGCGTGTATAATACGTCAAATATGGGTAGTGCAGATGACGTCGTTTATACAAAGTACCATCGGCAACTTTAGCCGAGATTAACTGTCTAAAATTAGCAAGAAGGTCTTATGTCCGCATATTCCTTATCCAATTCAGGAGCTGGCAAAATGAGTAATGCCATATAGGACAACAGTTATTATACGATCTGTCTGTGCGTTCTCCTCAATTCCTTCAGCACCAGATAGTTTTGGTGTAGGCATACGCTATACATAGAGACAGCGCAGCGTCTTTGCAAGAGAGTTCAATTGACAGCGGCAAGTGCATGCATCATGTGACCGGCCAGGATAGCCAATGCCTACGCGCGTTTCACCCGCTCGTCTTCACTTCAGACCGGGCTTCGTCAGGGCGTTATTCTGGTTACGTTAATGCGTCCTCCTTTATAGTAGTCACAAGTTCGCCTCTGCTGGTGGGTGAAATTATTGCATATCATACCCAAGCAGTTCTTCTAGTGGGAATTTCTAAACCACTTGGGATATACTTTAAGGTTACAATGTAAATCAATTATTTGAAAAAAACAGAATTTATGTTTACCTGATAAATTACTTTCTCCAACGGTGTGTCCGGTCCACGGCGTCATCCTTACTTGTGGGATATTCTCTTCCCCAACAGGAAATGGCAAAGAGCCCAGCAAAGCTGGTCACATGATCCCTCCTAGGCTCCGCCTACCCCAGTCATTCGACCGACGTAAAGGAGGAATATGCATAGGAGAAATCATATGATACCGTGGTGACTGTAGTTAGAGAAAATAATTCATCAGACCTGATTAAAAAACCAGGGCGGGCCGTGGACCGGACACACCGTTGGAGAAAGTAATTTATCAGGTAAACATAAATTCTGTTTTCTACAACATAGGTGTGTCCGGTCCACAGCGTCATCCTTACTTGTGGGAACCAATACCAAAGCTTTAGGACACGGATGAAGGGAGGGAGCAAATCAGGTCACCTAAATGGAAGGCACCATGGCTTGCAAAACCTTTCTCCCAAAAATAGCCTCCGAAGAAGCAAAAGTATCAAATTTGTAAAATTTGGCAAAAGTGTGCAGTGAAGACCAAGTCGCTGCCTTACATATCTGGTCAACAGAAGCCTCGTTCTTGAAGGCCCATGTGGAAGCCACAGCCCTAGTGGAGTGAGCTGTGATTCTTTCAGGAGGCTGCCGTCCGGCAGTCTCATAAGCCAATCGGATGATGCTTTTAAGCCAAAAAGAGAGAGAGGTAGAAGTTGCTTTTTGACCTCTCCTTTTACCAGAATAAACAACAAACAAAGAAGATGTTTGTCTGAAATCCTTTGTAGCCTCTAAATAGAATTTTAGAGCACGAACTACATCCAAATTGTGTAACAAACGTTCCTTCTTTGAAACTGGATTCGGACACAAAGGCGGCACAACTATCTCCTGGTTAATATTTTTGTTAGAAACAACTTTCGGAAGAAAACCAGGCTTAGTACGCAAAACCACCTTATCTGCATGGAACACCAGATAAGGAGGAGAACACTGCAGAGCAGATAACTCTGAAACTCTTCTAGCAGAAGAAATTGCAACCAAAAACAAAACTTTCCAAGATAGTAACTTAATATCTACGGAATGTAAGGGTTCAAACGGAACCCCTTGAAGAACTGAAAGAACTAGATTTAGACTCCAGGGAGGAGTCAAAGGTCTGTAAACAGGCTTGATCCTAACCAGAGCCTGAACAAAAGCTTGAACATCTGGCACAGCTGCCAGCTTTTTGTG
>NC_069501.1:431193857-431195089 GCF_027579735.1 Bombina bombina | reverse complement strand
CTTCAGAAAGTCTTTTCTAAGTATCAGAGCTCCTCTCACATGCGACTGCATGTCATGCCTCTCAAAAACAAGTGCGCAACACCGGCGCGAAAATGAGGCTCTGCCTATGATTTGTGAAAGCCCCTAAAGGATAAGGTGTCTAAAACAGTGCCTGCCGATATTATTATATCAAAATACCCAGAATAAATGATTCCTCAAGGCTAAATATGTGTTAATAATGAATCGATTTAGCCCAGAAAAAGACTACAGTCTTAATAAGCCCTTGTGAAGCCCTTATTTACGATCTTAATAAACATGGCTTACCGGATCCCATAGGGAAAATGACAGCTTCCAGCATTACATCGTCTTGTTAGAATGTGTCATACCTCAAGCAGCAAGAGACTGCTCACTGTTCCCCCAACTGAAGTTAATTGCTCTCAACAGTCCTGTGTGGAACAGCCATGGATTTTAGTGACGGTTGCTAAAATCATTTTCCTCATACAAACAGAAATCTTCATCTCTTTTCTGTTTCTGAGTAAATAGTACATACCAGCACTATTTCAAAATAACAAACTCTTGATTGAATAATAAAAACTACAGTTAAACACTAAAAAACTCTAAGCCATCTCCGTGGAGATGTTGCCTGTACAACGGCAAAGAGAATGACTGGGGTAGGCGGAGCCTAGGAGGGATCATGTGACCAGCTTTGCTGGGCTCTTTGCCATTTCCTGTTGGGGAAGAGAATATCCCACAAGTAAGGATGACGCCGTGGACCGGACACACCTATGTTGGAGAAATTACCTTCACTTTAAGAAGAATATTACTGAGGGAATAAGATGCCACCTGGTCATCTTTTTTCTGATCATTCCCTTGATGAGCACTCCAAATATAATAAAGGCAAGGACTTACCCTCCTGGGTCTCTGCTGGGGAGCAGACACAGCACTTTCAGATCTGACAGCTCCATCCGACTTCTGACAGAGACCCGAGATGAAAAGGAAAGCAGTGTAAGCTAACACTGGTTGCCTGATGGGGCTGTTGGTACAGATTGCTGGAGAAAGAACAGAGAAGTTCCCTGCGACCTCAAGCAGCTAACAGCTACCTAGTCCTATCTTGAAAGGGAAGCTACCCATTAAAGAACTCAATTTTCTTCAGAGCACTATCTTCTCTTCCTCCTAGTTACAGAGGCAAAGAATGACTGGGGGGAGTATGGGAAGTGGGAGGATACTTGAACTTTGACTGGGGTGTCTTTGCC
>NC_069501.1:430726357-430813857 GCF_027579735.1 Bombina bombina | reverse complement strand
AAACAATAACATTTTTCAAGTAGACTGTCCCTTTAAGTAAACTTTTTGTGTAAAACATTTTACTTTTCTTTTACAGTGTAACTAAATTAAATGAAATACTAGCTTACAACATAGCAGCAGCATTACGTTACACAGATTTCAAAAAGAATAATAACCGCTCCAAAACTATAGGGTTATACAAAAGGAACACTAAAAGTTACAATTGCATTTTCATAATTTAGAAAGATTGAACAAAACAATCTACGTTACAAGCTCTTACTGAGCATGTGTCTACTTACAACAGTGTATACATATATGTGATTGGCAAATGGTTGGCATACGATTTGATTTAGAGGGTGGGGAAATAGCAGGACATTTTGACATTTGTCAGAAAAAAAAATATAATCTACAGCTCATTTTAAATTCAGTGCAAGCTCTACTGCATTGTCTTTTTTTATGCATTTGTAGATTAGGCAATTCTACTGTTAATGGTTCTTAAAGGGACATTTTGGTAAAATGAAATGCACATGGATGAATAACATCTTTGGCTAAAAACAGATTTACAATATAAATATATTCGCAAAAATGCTACATTGTTTTAGTGTTAGCATTTTTCTCTGCATATGCATGTGAATAGCACGATGTGCTCAGTGCACTAACACGTTAAATACTGCATCTGCTCAAATAGCTAATGGGACTTGTATCATGTCAGCAATGATGCAAATTGGGTCACCAGATGATACAAGCACCTTAGCCTCTCTGGGCAAGTGCTGCGTTTTAAATGCTGGTGCACAGAGCATACTTAAAAAGGGACAGTCGAGTCAAAATGAAACTTTCATGATTCAGATAGATATTCAGAGCCCTTGAAGGCCGCCTCTTAATTCAGGGCATTTTGACCGCTTTTTACAGCAAGACAGTGCTGGTTCATGTGTGCCATATAGCTAACGTTGTGCTAACTCCTGTGGGAGTTGAGTCAGCACTGATTGGCTATAATGCTAATCTCTCAAAAGAACAGATATGGAGGCAGTCTGCAGATGCTTAGATACAAGGTAATCACAGAGGTAACACGTGTATTAATATACAGTATTGGTTATGCAGAACTGGGGAATTGGTAATAAAGGGATAACCTGTCTTGTGTCATTGCGAATCTGGGTTCATCCAATCGTAGCATGCTCCCTTTGGCATCCAGCTCGTGGGGCACGCAACAATTGGATGAAGCCGGATTAGTCATCAATCAGCTAAAGTATGAGATGCGGGCGAAGGAATGGCAAAATGTTTACCATCACTAAATGGTAAATATTTTACAAATGAAGCGTCTTTAAAAAATTTTAATGAATGAAAGCGCCCCTGTTTTTAAGAATAATTTTATATACTGGGCAGCAAATCGTTAAAATTTACAATCACTTGCATGGCTCAACAAATGTATTCAAAATCTAGGAGCCAGCAACTTTTGGCCATCAATATGAGATAATAAAATAACCCAATTATACATATATATTAATTTATATAGTATTATATTCTTATTATAATATAATAACCCAATAAAAATTGGATTTCACAGCTGTGAGGCCTAGAAATTATCCAGCCACACCAAGCTAAATTTTAGGTGTGGCTGGAGGCAGCCAGAGGGGACACACCCATTTCTCTCTTTTTCATCTCTCTCCCATCTGGCACCTACATATGAAAAAGAATGTTAACCCCTTCACTACAAGAGTAAAAAAAAAAGTCACCCCATGTAAATTTTGCTTAATGCTTTGGTCTAATATGCTCAGTGTACTTTAAAGGGACACTAAATACAGGTCATGCACCCCACTCTAATCATGGGTGCTGCGATTGTTAAACTAGGTTACACTGTAGGTATCTGAAGGAGAATTACTGCACATTTGTATTTAAAGTGAACTACTACTGATTGTGCTCAAGGGCAGGGCATTCCTCTCCTTTTGTATAACTCAATTATTGCACCTACAACTGCAATGTACCCTAATACTGTACTTGTTTGTGTATGTAATGCACTTGTAATGTTTTATTATTACTTGTATAGCGCTGCGTAATCTGCTGGCGCTTTATAAATACCTGATAATAATGATAATAATAATAATAATAATAGGAAGCACGTGGCCACTGGAATAGTGAAAAATAGATTTCAGCATTGCAGAACCCATAACAAGGGGGGAGTTGAGGAATATCCTCAATACTTTGCTTATAAAATGTATTTAGAGTTTAACGTCCCTTTAAAGATACAGGTTAGTCAAAACTAAACATTCATGGTTCATATAAATTAAAAAGACTAATTTAAATTATATTGTTAAAGGGACAGTATAGTCAAAACTAAACCTTCATGAGTCAGATAGGGCATATAATTTTAAACAACTTTCCAACTTACTTTTATCATCAGATTTGCTTTGTTCTTTTGGAATTCTTAGTTGAAAGCTAAACCTAGGTAGGCTCATATACCAATTTCTTGAAAGCCGCCGCTCTTATCTGAATGCATTTGAGATTTTTTCACAGCTAGAGGGCGTTCGTTCATGAGTGACAAATAGATAACATTATGCTCACGCCCGTGGAGTTACTAATGAGGGCACAGATTGGCTAAAATGCAAGTCTGTCAAAAGATCTGAAATAAGGGGGCAGTCTGAACAAGAGGAATCAAATTTAAACCTCTAAATTTCTGCCTGTTTCTACGCCACTACAGACAGCCTCTTATCACATGCTTTTTTTATTTCATTTTCACAACAGGAGACTACTAGTTCATGTGAGCTATATAGATAACATTGCGTTCACTCCCGAGGAGTTATTTAAGAGTTAGCACAAAACTACTAAATGCAAGTCAACAGATAATAAATAAAAAGTCAGGTGATCAGGGGGCTATCAGAAGATGCTTAGATACAAGGTAATCACAGAGGTAAAAAGTATATTAATATAACAGTGTTGGTTATGCAAAACTGGGGAATGGGTAATAAAAAGGTATTATCTATCTTTTTAAACAGTAACAATTCTGGAGTAGACCATCCCTTTAAACTGGTTTTGTTCTTTTTGTATCCTTTATTGAACAGCATATGTAGATGATCTCAAGAGCAACCATGCACAACTGGGAGCTACTGGTTATGCACATAGGACTCATCATTGGCTCAACAGATGTGTTCAGCTAGTTCCAAAATGTGCGTTGCTGCTTTGGAGTGGACTTCAACTATAAGTTTAACCCCTTTGGAGAGGATTTAACCAGTTATATGTAACCAGCAGTGCAACAATACAATTCTCTAACACACATTGGAGAATTTTCCTTTTGCAAGATCATGTGCTTTTAATAAAAAAAAATATGTCGGAAAAAAATAATGTTAGCATGCTAGAAGCGGTAATTTGCCTTTTTAAAAAGGGATAGCTCCAGAATTTTTAAAGTTTAAAAAAAAAGATAGCCAACCCCTTTATTACCTATTCCCCAGTTTTGCATAACCAACACACAGTTATATTAATATACTTTTTACCTCTGTGATTACCTTGTATCTAAGCATCTGCAGACTGTCTCCTTACTTCAGTTCTTTTAACAGACACGCTTGTTAGCCAATCAGTGCTGACTCATAAATAACTCAACAGGAGTGAGCACAATATTATCTATATGGCACACCTGATCTAGCAGTAAAAACTTGTAAATTGCATTCAGATAAGAGACGGCCTTCAAGGGCTTATAAATTAGCAAATGAGCCTACCTAGGTTTAGCTTTCAACTAAGAATACCAGCAGAACAAAAGCAAATTTGATGATAAAAGTAAAATAGAAACAAAGTTTAAAATGACATGCCATATCCGATTCATGAAAGTTTAATTTTGACCAGACTGTGCAGGGTGTGTACGAATACACTTAAAAAGAGACAGTCTAGTCAAAATTAAACTTTCATGATTTAGATAGGGCATGTAATTTTAAACATTCCATTTTACTTTTATCATCAAATTTACTTTTGTTCTCATCGTATTCTTAGTTGAAAGCTAAACCTAGGTAGGCTCATATGCTAATTCCTAAGTCCTTGATGGCAGCTTCTTATCCAGTGCTTTTCACCGTTTCTTTTTTATTTACAGATAGACAGCGCTAGTTCATAGGTTCCATATAGATAACATTGTGCTAACTCCAGTGGAGTTGTTTATGAATCAGCACTGATTGGCTAAAATTAATGTCTGTCAAAAGAACTGAAATAAGTGGGCAGTCTATAGAGGCTTAGGTAATCACAGAGGTAAAAAGTATATTAATATAACAGTGTTGGTTATCCAAAACTGGGGAATGGGAAATAAAGGAATCATCTATCTTTTAAAACCATAATTTTGGAGTAGACTGTCCCTTTAATATACCAAATTGTTTCACTGTAGATATAAATTAATATTCACATCTTGTTTTCTGAGCCATTAATATCACCATCTCCATCCAGTTTGAGTTTTAAATTGCTTGGAAAATATCAACAATTAGTTTAAAAGGAATTCAAAATCCTTAGTTTTGATAGAGTAAACAATAATAAAAAAAATAAATCACTGCATTGCGCATACTTATACTTATGACGGGGTGCTAAATGAATGGGAAAACATTTTCAGTTGATTTCTTGCTTAACACCATTTTAGGTATGTGATAGAGTCTTTGTTTGCTTGTCTCTGACACCAGTCAATGTGCCATGCCAAACTGGTTGTGCAGGGTGTGTACGTATACACTTAGAGACAACAAGTTTGGCATGGCACATTGACTGGTGTCAGAGACAAGCAAACGAAGAATCTATCACATACCTAAAATGGTGTTTGGCAAGAAATCAACTGAAAATGTTTGCATTAATTTTGCACCCTCTCATAATAGGTACAAGTATGTGCATGCAATGCAGTGATTTTATTATTATTATTATGGTTTACTCTAACAAAACTAAGGATTTTTAATTCCTTTTAAATATTCCTTTTCATATTACTTGGTGTTTCCCAAGTAATGTAAAATTCCAACTAGATGCAGATGGTGATATTAATGGCTCAGAAAACAAGATGCGAATATTAATTTATATCTACAGTGAAACAATTTAGTATATTAAAAGGGACTCCAAAAATTGTAATGTTTAAAAATAGATGATCCCTTTATTACCCATTCTCCAGTTTTGCATAAACAAAACTGATATATTCAAGTGAAAGTTAAGTTAATACCCCTAGAATTCATCAATGATTACAATATAATAATTTTACTATGATCGCTAACTTTTTTTTTTTTTTTTTTTAAATTTGTTGAAAAAAAAAAATTAGTTTTATTAATTATCTTTTTTTCCTACCGTTACAGGGCAAACTCCTCCCATCCTCTACTACCTATACGCTCTATACGTATCTCTAATGTGCATTCACGAAGAAACGCGCATGCGCGAATCAGAGTTTTCACAGTCTACCGCCTGTGAAAGCAGATGACGTCTACTGTTTGTTGCCTAAGCAATCAAATGCGGATGCACATAACGGGAGCACGCTCTAAACATCATAAAGCCTGAAAACAAGTTAAAGGGACACTGAACCCAAAAGTTTTCTTTCATGATTCAGATAGAGCATGCAATTTTAAGCAACTTTCTAATTTACTCCTATTATCATTTTTCTTCGTTCTCTAGCTTTCTTTATTTGAAAAAAAAAGGCATCTAAGCTATTTTTTTGGTTCAGACCATGGAAAGCACTTGTTTATTGGTGGGTGAATTTATCCACCAATCAGCAAAAACACAGTGTGTTCACCAAAAATGGTCCGGCATCTAAACTTACATTCTTGCATTTCAAATAAAGATACCAAGAGAATGAAGAAAATGTGATAGGAGTAAATTAGAAAGTTGCTTAAAACTGCATGCTCTATCTGAATCACAAAAGAAAACATTTGGGTTCAGTGTCCCTTTAAGCATGCGCAGACTAAGATGTGGGTGGGTGACGTAGTTCGGCCGCCTAACGGACAGAATTTCAATTGGATATATAAAAAATGTGACCTGGACAAAAAAAAAAAAAAAAAAAATGTAAAAAGGACGGGCTGATTTAGGAGATGAAAAAAAAATATATTGATTATGGTGATAACTTTGTTCAGAAAGATATTCAGAAAAAAAGATGAATACAATTTTTTGAAGAACAATATTACTGTGGATCGCAAACATGAATTAACTTTCACTTTAATACACTTTTTACCTCTGATTACCTTGTACCTAAGCCTCTGCAGACTGCCCCTTTATTTCAGTTATTTTGACAGATATTCATTTGAGCCTATCTAGGTTTAGCTTTCAACAAAGATTGCCAAAAGAACAAAGCAAATTTGATAATAAAAGCAAATTAGAAAGTTGTTTAAAATGGCATGCCCTATCTGAATCATGAACGTTTAAATGGCCATGAAACCCAAAAGTTTTCTTTCATGATTCAGATAGATTATACGATTTGTAACAACCTAATTTGCTTCATTCTCTTGTTATTCTTTGATGAAGGAGCAGCAAAGCACTACTGGGAGTTAAATGAAAGCCAATAAAAAATGCATATATGTGCAGCCAAAGATACAAAGACAATTAAACAAATCACATAATAGAAATAAATTGTAAAGTTATTAAAAATTACATGATCTGTCTGAATAATGAAAGTAAACAATTTGGGTTTAATATAATTTTAATTTTGACTAGACTGTCCCTTTAATTAAAAGGGTTTTACTTTTATGATCAGATTTACTTTGTTCTTTGTCATCCTTTGCTGAAGAATATGTAGGCTCAGAAGCCTGCATGTATCGCTCAGCCAACTGTCAGCAGTGTTTGCAACAATGTTTATAGCAATGTTATACATAGTTTACACTGCTGCCATATAGTGTATTTAGCATTCTATGGCAGCAGTGTTTGCAATAAACTGTGGCAAACATTGCTGCCAAATGGCTAAGTAAGGACACATGACCGCTCCTGAGCTCACCTAGAATTACTCTTCAAAAAAGGATACCAAGGGAATTAAGCAAGATTGACCATAGAAATAAATTGGAAAGTTGTTTAAAACTTCCTTCTCTATCCAATACTTTCAACTTTCATTTCAACTTTACTGTCCCTTTAAGAAATATTCAAAAAGAAATAAAACCAGAGAGCTAGAAATGTCTCACTACATGAGCTGACAAAATGGATACAAAACTTAGGAGCCAAAAAGAATATTGAAAGGCAAGCCACATATTTTTACAGGAGCGGGGAAGTCATATCTATTTAAAATACTCCAAAACGTTATAAGCAAAAAGTAACATTTTTGTTCCCATAGCGAAATGACTAAGTATTTGTCATGTCATATTCTATGAGTCAAATAAAAATGCATTTAAAGGGACATTATACACATTTTTTTCTTTGCATAAATGTTTTGTCGATCTATTTATATAGCCCATAAAGTTGTTTTTTTTTAAAATGTATAGTTTTGTTTATTTTTAAATAACATTGCTCCGATTTTCAGACTCCTAACCAAGCACCAAAGTTTTATGTGAATACCGTCAGCTACCTTCTCCAGCTTGCTCTTGTTTGTGTAAAGGGACTTTTCATATGCAAAAGAAGGGGGAGGGGGGAGTGTCTTATTTCCCACTTGCAGTGGGTGTTCCAACTACCTTTTCAACAGAGCTAAACTGAGAGCTTCTAATTAAGTTTTTAAACAGTTTTATACTGGTTTATTATATCAGTATCTGTGCATCTTATTCTTTATAGTAGTGTCTATTACATGCAGTTATATGGAAATGAGTGTATACTGTCCCTTTAAGGAAAAATACACCAATAAAAATATTCAGGATCTGTCCTCCTTCTACACACTGCCCCTATCCTCCCCCCCCCCCCCCACCCAGTATACTGTCCGGATTCTTGTTCCTCTTTCTTATCTCTATTCATCTTTTATACGTTAGACAGTCTACTCCAGACTTTTTATTGTTTAAAAAGATAGACAATGCCTTTATTACCCATTTCCCTGTTCTGCATAACCAACTTGGTTATAATAATATACTTTTAACCTCTGATTACCTTGTATCTAAACCTCTGCAGACTGCCCCCCTTATGTCAGTTCTTTAAAAAGAAATGAATTTTAGCCAATCAGTGCTGACTCTTAAATAACATTGTGCACACTCACGTTAAGTTATCTACAGGACACACATGAACTAGCAGTATCTAGCTGTGAAAAACTGTTAAAATGTCCTGAGATAAGAGGAGGTCTGTAAGGGCTTAAAAAATAGCATATGAGCCTAGCTTTCAACAAAGAATACCAAGGGAACAAAGCAAATTTAATAATAAAAGTAAAGTTGTTTGAAATTATATGCCCTATCTGAATCATAAAAGTTTAATTTTGACTAGACTGTCGCTTTACTGTGACAATGATTTTTCAACCTGGTAACCAGTATTAAAGGGACAGTCTACCATAGAATTGTTATTGTTTTAAAAGATAGATAATCCCTTTATTACCCATTCCCCAGTTTTGCATAACTAACAGTTATATTAATATACTTTTTACCTCTGTGATTACCTTGTATCTAGGAACCTTCTGAAAGCCCCCTGATCACATGACTGTGACTGTTTATTATCTATTGTCTTAAATGTAGCATTGCTTTGTGCTAGATCTTAAATAACTTTCTGTGCCTGAACACAGTGTTATCTATATAGCCCACGTGTACTTTGTCTCTTTGCACTGAAAAAAATATTTTAAAAGCATGTGATAAGAGGCAGCCCTCAAAGGCTTAGACATTAGCATATGAGCCTACCTATGTTTAGTTTAAACTAAGAATACCAAGAGAAAAAAGCAAATTTGATGATAAAAGTAAATTGGAAAGTTGATTAAAATTAAAAGTCCTATCTGAATAATGAAAATTTAATTTATACTAGACTGTCCCTTTAACTGAGATAGATATATCCAAATTATGGTATACAGATTAAAGTTATAGTAAATTCTAGTGTTTGTGAAACGCTAGGATTTACCAGTAGAACAAATAAAGGGGACTTTCAGGCATGAAATATAAAATACTTCATGCTGAAAGTTTCCTTTATTTGTCAGAAGCGCTCGCCACGCTGAGCACCTCAGGCCGCCTGCAGCAAAAAAACTATTTTTCAGTGAGGTGACGTTTCCACCTTATAGCCAATAGCCGTGCGGGCCAGCTAGCACGCTATTGGCTAAGATCACCTCACTGATAAAATAGCGTTCTGCGTGGGCGTCCTCAGTGCGTTGAAAGCTGTAGACAAAGTAACTTTCAGCATGACGTATTTTATACTTCATGACTGAAAGTCCGTTTTATTTGATGGAATGGTAAATCCTGGTGTTTCAAACACGCTAGCATTTACAATCACTTTAAATTACACAAACCAAATTTGTTTTTTCATGATTCAGATAGCGCATACAAATTTAAACCGCTTTTTATTTTACATATACAGCATTATCTAATTTGCTTTGTTTTCTTAGTATCCCTTGTTGAAATGAATACCTAGGTATGCACTACTGGGAACAAGCCGCTGATTGGTGACTACACTTATAAGACTACTTACAATGGCTCACCTGATGTGCTCAGATAGCTCTCAGTAGTGCATTGCTGCTCCTTTAACAAAGGATACTAAGAGAATGAAGCAAATTTGTGAATAAAAGTAAACTGAAAAGTTGTTTAAAGGTGTATATCAGAATCTTGAAAGAAAAATTTGGGGTTTTCTGTCCCTATCACCGTATCGGTTCACAATGTAACCGTTTTTGAATAACAAGACTTTTAAAAAGTCAAACTTTAAAAGTTCACAATTGAGATAGACCATGTAATTTTAAACAACTTGAGAGAGGGCAGTTCAACCTAAAACATGGCTGTCACAGGATACAGAGGGCAGGAAAATAAAAGAAAATGTGTCAGAAATAGAAAAAAAAAAAAAAAATCTAGTGCTTATTTGAAATTCAGAATTAGTGCTGTAGCGTTCTCTTTCTTTATGCATCTAGTAATTCCACTGTATTTAATTGTCCTTAAAAAAAAAAGGGACAGTATACACCAATTTTCATATAACTGCATGTAATAGACACTACTAAGATGCACCGATACTGATATAAAAATCCAATATAAAACTCTTACTTACTTAGAAGCTCTCGGTTTAACTCTGTTGAAAAGGCAGCTGGAAAGCCCACTGCAAGTGGAAATAAGACACTCCCCCCTCCCCTTCCTCTGCATATGAAAAGGCGCTTTAAACAAACAGCAGCAAGCTGGATTAGGTATACATCAGTATTCTCCTAAAACTTTGGGGCTTGGTTAGGAGTCTGAAAATCAGAGCAATGTTATTTAAAAATAAGCAAAACTATACATTTAAAAAAACAAAAAACTTGATGGGCTATATAAATAGATCATCTACAAAACATTTATTCAAAGAAAAAAATGAGTGTATAATGTCCCTAGAATGGCAAAAAGCTCAGCCATACTTGTTAGTATTGTATATAAAAAAAAATGAGTTGCAAATGGTTTAAAGGGACTTTAATTAGAAGCTGCTGCTTTAGATCTGAGAAGCACTTTTTCAAATTAATTTCTTTTCAATGACCTCCCAGAACAAAAAGCTGCATTGACAACCAATTACAATTCAGTACACACATATATATTTGCTTATGCTTTCAATAAAGAATATCAAAAGAACAAAGCAAATTTGATAATAAAAGTAAAATTGGAAAGTTGTTAAACGTTAATGATTCGAATAGGTCATGCAATTTTAAATTGTGACTAGACTGCCGTATTGGTTCCATGAGTTTAGATTTTAAACTTAAAAAAAAATAAACCTTTCTAAGGAAACTTATTTCAATAATATATCTACAGTGCATAGATGTGTGTACTAACAAGTTCCCTTACACTATTTACTATGACTTTAAAGGGTAATTCCAGTGTAAAACTAAAATGTTCTGTTTCATTAAAGCAAAATATTTTTTTGTAATTCCCACAAGGGATGGTGGAGACACACAGGCACATGCCTCCACAGGTATAAAAACAAACCATTTCCTCAGGACAAGACAATCAGCTTTTTTTAAAGCTAAACAGTCATTTTTGTGGTTACATTTAAAGAGCATTGTCTGTAACAATCATGGTGTATTTGAATGCAAAATTTAAATTGAAGTTGTATTCCTTGGTAGTCATAAGACCATCTACATGTTTCTTTATATGAAGAGAACAAGTAACCTTTGTTTTACCCCACTAAAGCATTAGGAAGAGTGAGATACAGTTCTAAATGAAAGCAGTGTTAAAGGGACGGAATTGGAATTTAAAACCGACAGCAATTTCATATATTCCCGGAAACATTTTTTCATATGTACGCGGCTGCAGATTACATGCATTTGCCACCACACATTCTCCATGCCACATCATGAGGAACGAAATTTAATTATAGAAGCAAATTGGAAGCTTTTTTTTTTTTTTTTTTAATCGTATTCTCTGACTAATGAAAGAAAAATGTGGGTTTCATGTCCCTTTAAGAGTCATTATTCCTTCTCTCTCTATATTATCATAAATGCTGGCTATGGGGTCCATGAAGTCATTTTAGAAGATTACTTGGGCTGTATAATTGTTTAATGTATCAGCTTTCCCCACTAGATTAGTTACAGGTAGTCCTCGTTTTGCGCCGTTTCACAATAGCGCCTGTTCCAAGTGATCATGTGACCACCATTGAGGAAGTTGTTCCACAGGCTTCTTAGCTTAAAACAGAAGATTTGCAGAAGAGATTTTCCCACCTGCATTTATAATACAGCATGTGAGTAGTTTACCATTCATTTACTTTCTTAAAGGGCCAGTACAGCAAAATGTAAGAAAATTGCTATCATGCATATAAAAGAGCAGTAAGATATTAACAATATGTATCCATGCTGTCCTTTTTAAAGGGAAAGGAAACTCCAAATTTTCTTTTGTGATTTTTGGAGAAATCATACAATTTTAATCAACTGTCCAATTTACTTCTATTATCAAATTTGCAAATCTCTTGTAATAATTTGCTGAAGGGACATGGGCAACTAGCTGAACACATCTAGTTATCCAATCACAAGCGACAAATGTGTGCAGGCACCAACCAGCAGCTAGCTCCCACTATTTTAGGATATGTGCGTATTCATTTTTTAACATGGGATACCAAGATAACGAGGTGAATTTAAAAGTGTCTTAAAGGGACAGTCAAGTCCAAAAAAAACTTTCATGAGTCAAAGAGGGCATGTAATTTTAAACAACTTTCCAATTTACTTTTATCACCAATTTTGCTTTGTTCTCTTGGTATTCTTAGTTGAAAGTTAAACCTAGGAGGTTCATATGCTAATTTCTTAGACCTTGAAGGCCGCCTCTGCATTTGACAGTTTTTCACCAATAGAGGGCGTTAGTTCATCTTGTTTCATATAGATAACATTGAGCTCATGCACGTGAATTTACAGAGGAGTGAGCACTGTTTGGCTACAATGCAAGTCTGTCAAAATAACTGCACCAAGGGGGAAGTCTGCAGAGTCTTAGATACAAGGTAATCACAGATGTATAAACGTGTATTATTATAACTGTGTTGGTTATGCAAAACTGGGGAATGGGTAATTAAGGGATTATTAATCTTTTAAAACAACAAAATTTCTGGTGTTGACTGTCCCTTGAAAATTACATGCTCTACCTGAATCATGCAAGTTTAATTTTGACTTTCCTATCCCTTTAATGCCAACAGGAAGAGTATGTATTTGTGCATGTTACAAATGTCATTTTTATTTGCAACAAAGAATAAAAATGACTGCTCGCTGTCTGATAACAGAACTTCCCACTGATGGATAGTGATATGCCTCAAAAGCATAAAAACTATTTTTATATTGTTGTTTTTACATGAACAGCATTAATTTCAGGGCTTTAAATAATATAAAGTAGTACATAATAACACTATATATATATATATATATATATATATATATATATATATATATATATATATATAAAGTTATAATATATTACGAATGTCAATTTTATAAGGGGCCTGGAACCTAACTCCTTAACTTCCCATTGACTTACATTATATAACTAAGTTCATCTGACAACAATTTCTTTTTACAACTATTCTTCAGAAACAGAACCCGGCGTAAACTAAAGACTTCCTGTATTATTGTGAAATCTTCAGGTCCACGAGTGGCCTATTATTGATTTAGGGGAACTTTGTTTTATTTGTTACAATATTTCTTAGTTAAAAGATACAGTAACTTGTATTTTGTGGTGCCAAGGTTATAGTATCATTTTATATGTTGTAATACTGTATTTGTATAAATGTTATATCCAACTTTTTGCTGAATACGATACAACTAGTACATTTCTAAATGTGTCAAGGTTATAGTATAATACTAAATGCTGTAAAACTGTATTTGTGTAATTCCTGCATCTCACCTATAATGTCATTTGTATTTATTTATGGTTTGCCTAATGCCTCATTAAAAAGAAAAATATATATAAATAAAATCACTACCAGCATTTCCAGTTACTGAGAGTGCCAATAAAGCAGTCACATTCAAAAAGAAATGTCTTAATCTAATTTAAAATTATAAGCACCTAAAAATGGCTTTCAAAATTAGAGATATAGACACACACATTTTTTTTTTTAAATACAATAAAGAATTCCATGTTTTAGCTAATAAGAGCAATTTGTATGACACGCCCTAGAAACCAGTGATTAAAGGGACAGTCTACCATCGAATTGTTATTGTTTTAAAAGATAGATAATCCCTTTATTACCCATTCCCCAGTTTTGCATAACCGACAGTTATATTCATATACTTTTTACCTCTGTGATTACCTTGTATCTAGGAACCTTCTTCCAGCCCCCTGATCACATGACTGTGACTGTTTATTATCTATTGTCTTAAATTTAGCATTGTTTTGTGCTAGATCTTAAAAAAGACACTCAGGTTTTATTACATTTTCATGATTCAGATACAGCATGTAATTTTAAACAACTTTCCAATTTACTTCCATTAAAAAAAATGTGCAGTGTATTTACACTTTTTTTGAGTCACCAGCTCCTACTGAGCATGTGCAAGAACTCAGACTATACGTATATGCATTTGTGATTGGCTAATTGCTATCACATGGTACAGGGGGAGTGGAAATATACATAACTTTGAAATGTGTTAGAAAAGAATCTACTACTTATTTGAAATTCAGAGTAAATGCTATTGTATTGTCTTGTTATCTTGCATTTGTTGATTATGCAAATCTGCTGTGTTTACTGGTCTTTTAAATAACTCCCTGTGCCTGAACACAGTGTTATCTATATGGCCCACGTGTACTTTCTGTCTCTTTGTGTTGAAGAGATTTAAAAAGCATGTGCTAAGAGGCAGCCCTCAAAGGCTTAGAAATTAGCATATGAGCCTACCTATGTTTAGTTTAAACTAAGAATACCAAGAGAAAAAAGCAAATTTGATGATAAAAGTAAATTGGAAAGCTGATTAAAATTAAAAGTCCTATCTGAATAATGAAAGTTTAATTAATACTAGACTGTCCCTTTAAGCTTACCACTTTGAATCTGCTGCCACTTTAAATGTGCAATGAACTGTGGACCCACTTAAACAAAAAGGCTTAATACCATATTTGTAGCTGTAGATGCCTATGAAAATGTTTTGCATACACTGAAAATACCCACATTTCTTAACAGGAACTAATTACCGCAGCTGATGCAGTTCTTTGGTGAATGCAAAGAATTCAAGAAAATATCTGTGTTGAAACATGCAGAAGTGCCTCAGTTTACTATTGCAGGAAGCAAAAATACTGACATTCTCCCCTTTCAAAGAAGTGAGAATTGAAACCTCTAAAGTTTGAAAGCAAAAGGAACAGAGTTGGTGAAAATAAGTGCAGTACACAGTGTACTGCAGCCTTTTCCAGCAGACAAGGAGTGAAAAGGCCATAATAGTCATTTTTACTATCGAACCTTCACTTGCAAGTGTTTAACCCATGCAAAGGGGTTGAACACACAATACAAGTGTTGCTTGGGACTTGCGGGAGCACTGCTTTGGATTGGATCAGTGCTGTGCATGTGCTAAGCGGCACTTCTACTATGTGTTTAAACCCTTTGTGATAGTCTTATAATTACATGGCCTCACAAATTGTATTTTTCAGACTATTATGGCTAGGGTTGCCACCTCGGCCACGTTTTCCTGGACACTTATGAGTTACACATGTTGCAGGGTGTGCAGAGCGAAACAAGCATTATGGTGCTGGACAGCATAAAAATAGTGACCCTGGACCGCACTATTCATGTTCCTCCCTGCACACCCTGCAGCATGTGTAACTCATAAGTGTCCAGGAAAATATGGCTGAGGTGGCAAACCTAATTATGGCCCTTTAAAGCAGCAGTGGACAAATTTCTATAAAAGAAGCCAGACAGAATATTGTAAATAAGTCTGAAGCAATACTGACCTATTCAATGGAATTTACAGATTATATCTTAAAACACAGAATAGCTAAGAAGACAGAAAGTGCAGGGAGAGCAGGAGGTGTCGTAAAAATCATGAGGGGGGCTTAGGTAACAGGCAGACAGTGTCCAGTGTAGGAGAACAGACAGGGGAAATATATAGCTTTACATAGAGCATATACTGACATAAAGTTATATATCAACATTGAATCAATATCTACAAAGATGTGAAATTGTATATACAGGGGGAATACAAAAGTTAAAAAAAGACAAAAGTGTGGACATAGGCTTACCTGTGTACCTATGTATAAAGAATGTGGAATATACACTGTAATTGACTAAATGAAAGTATATTACAAAAAATTTTGATCATGTGTTAAGAATCCAGAGTCCACATTTAGTCCAGAATTAAACAAGTTGAAGTGCATTATCATTTTCATTTCAAAGGTTTTTCTTTCCATGGTGTTTTTGAAGTTGCCTCTGAGAATTTTGATTTTGAGGTTTTGGATGGAGTGGTCAGGCCACTACTCCTAGAGGATCCCACACTCAAAAAAATCTTTCCAAACCCCTCAATCCTGGCATACAGACAACCACCTAACCTAAAGCAGAAACTAGTACATAGGAAGCTACCCCTTGAGAAAAAGAACACTCAGAATGGAACCAAGTGCTGCTATAAAGCTCTCTGCAAACTGTGTCAACACGTTTGTGAAAGCAGCACATAATAAATCCTATAACATTAAAGGGGCATATTCATGTATATCTGCAAATGTGGTATACATGATACATTGCACTGCATGTGAAGTGGGATGCTATATTGGAGAAACAAGCCAAAAATTGCACCTTCGGATGAACTTACACAGACACTCAATCAAAAACCACTGTGAAACAAAATACTGCACCCCTGTTGGTCACCATTTCACCCAACCTGACCACTCCATCCAAAACCTCAAAATCTAAATTCTCAGAGGCAACTTAAAAAACACCATGGAAAGAAAAACCTTTGAAATGAAAATGATAATGCACTTCAACTTGTTTAATTCTGGACTAAATGTGGACTCTGGATTCTTAACACATTATCAAAATTTTTTGTAATGTACTTTCATTTAGTCAATTACATTGTATATTCCACATTCTTTATACATAGGTACACAGGTATATATATGTGTTTAGGGTCCCTTTAAGTCACATTAAACAAGATCGACCAATAGATCAAATCATGTGAACAGGTCTTAAAATGCTCATAATGTGAAAAAGTTATTCAGAAATCATCCAAAGTGCAGTACTGCTTTAGCGTATACTTGACCTGCTTTACCACTATACCACCTGAATAGGTGCTGAATACAATCTTAATAGGTGGTTCCGTTAGGTGAGCGGCTTTTGCGCTCTACCAACTGAATAGGTGGTTCTGATCTGAGTTTAGTTATTATTAGTTATTCTGTGGCGAGTGACCTCCAAATCAATGTTGACTAACAATTTATATTGCAACATATTGTTAAACAAAGAGACTGCAGTTATATTTCTCTAACACCATAATCTGATGGAAGAGCTGACGAATAAAAAGAAAACAAAATGGGGAGAATTATTGCCAAACTACATGGTGAAGTGGTGATGCTTACAAATAGTCCATATGAAGATTTTTTCATTTTATTTTGAAATGACATGAAAAGGTATATTATCATTACATTTATTATTCATTGCATTATATTTCTGATTTTACATTGCTTTTGTTTTGGTGATGTTGACATTTGTGAATCAAATAAATATGTTCCAATGACATGAGGCAGAACGTTTTTTTCACTTTCTGCAATGAGATTTTGTTAGTGAAACATTTTCTGCATATCATTTTTTTTTTTTTTTAAAAATCAGTTTTAAATTAGGCACTTACACTAAAGCACCAGTACAAATGCAATGTGTTGGTTAACTGGAGAATAAAGCTATTTTTAAAGTTTTATGATATGGTGCAGCAGTGGAAAATTTCATTGCAAATTAGCTGCAGACAAAAGAAATTGTAAAGTGTCTCTTTAATTTATTTCCTTTTCTCTTGGTCTAACAGAAATGTAGCAATAAAAAAAGGTGCATTGCTCATACGAATTTCTTACATTAAGAAAACACAGCTTTGCAGACTGGAAAAAGCTAGGGGGCAGGTTTGAAGAAAATCTGAGAGCCAGTCAACAATAAATGCTCTGCCGCTTTGCAGTGCTACTGCGTCTGTTCACTTCAAACAGCACTTACACACTGCAGCCAGAGCACAGCTCTGTTTGAAGAGAACAGCCTGATGTAGAGCAGCACTGCAAAGTTAAAGCAGTGACAGTTCCTACATGTGTCCTGTTCTTTCTGCAGACGTGATGCATTTTCTGCGATGACATCTCAGATCACTGCATGTTCTCCCTTGGGACCATGCCTTTTTATTGAGAATGTAAAATGAGTAGTCAAATTGGTTTAATACGTAGGAGCCAGTAAGAATATTTGGGAAAATATTTTTAGGAGACCAGACAGTGATATTTGCATATAGATATAAAGAGAATAACTCAAAAAGTTAGGAGCCAGGGTTAAATCCCAGGATTGTTGAAGTATGTATGTATGTATATATATATGTATGTATATATGTATATATATATATATATATATGTATATATATATATATATATATATATATATATATATATATATATATATATATATATATATATATATATATATATATAAATATAAAAAAGGGGAAAAATCTGTCTACTGCAAGGAAGTGCATAAATGCAATAAAGCATTCTATTAAACCTTAGCACTTCTTTACAAAGCTGGACAACTATCAAAAGGGTTATTTGCAAGTAAAAAAGAAACTTCAAAGACAAATTAAATTGTGGAGTTTTGGTTTTATGCTGCATTCAACAAGCTTATAATAGCCAACCTGTCACACTAACATTTGAGGATACAGGAAACTAATAGTTGTTTCCAAAAATCTAAATGACAGCACTTAAAGGGACAGTATACACCAATTTTTTATTTAACTGCATGTAATAGACACTACTATAAAGAATAATATGAACAGATACGGATATAAAAATCCAGTATAAAACCTTTTAAAAAAAACTTACTTAGAAGTTCTAAATTTAGCACTGTTGATAAGATTAGGCTGGGAAACCCACTGAAAGGGGTATATAGCAGACCCTCCATCCATCCCCTGCATATGAAAAGACCAATTATTACACAAACAGAAGCAATCTGAAGTCTATATACATCAGTACACATCTTAAACTTTGGGGCTTGGTTAGGAGTAAAAACTATACATTTTTACAAAAACACCCCAAGATGAGCTATATAAATGGATCAGCTACAAAACATGTATGCAAAGAAAATCTAGTGTACAATGTCCCTTTAAGTGCAAAACATTTTATAAAAAAAATAGTTGTTTTAGTTAATTATAAATTTTATGTTAAAAACATATCTACTAGAGGGTTCTAAAACACTATCCAAATACCATACAAAATCAAAACCTCTATTGCACCTTATTTGCGGTGCTGCAGCAGAGATCACTAGTGTCCATCTTCAACCTAAATTAATCATTGGGCAATTTTAAAACCATTTTAGGAAAATATTCATTTTACATTGGTTTATTTTTTGTTCATATGAAAAGAAGTTCAAACAAGATTTGTAGTAATAAAGCAAGTTTCAGAATTGTAGCAGCGATTCTTTGCTACTAATTGTGAACAACCAACTGCAAAAGCACACAATCTATTGTTATAGTAATTAATATTAAAGGATTACTAACTTTTTTTTTGTATTGTAAAACGGAAAAACATACTGCATATAAACTATAATAGCAATGTAATTTACCTTCTCATTGTTTAAAACGAAGCTCCCTTTTTCCATAAAATTATATTTTATTTTATTACGATGACATCACGTCATCCAACCCACAAATGTGGGCCGTCTAAGTGCTAACAAAACCGCCAATCGGATCTCATTTTTGCATATAATTTAAATCTATTATCTGTATTAAACGCATGCGCAATACCATCTAATTTCTATCGCATGCGCATATTGCAGCAATCAAGCCGACATCATAGCGAACATGAAAAAAAACACATGCGCATTTACAATTTCGATCGATTCTATAGGTATTCAAGCCAATCTACTCTACAATATATTGCAATGCTAGCGGTCCTCTTTTGCATCGCTAAAGGCAATATCGGCTTTCAAACATTGAGACATGATATATACAGTGATTCAGACTTGTTAATTTATGGTGACGTATCCTGTGACGTTGTGCTAACTTGCGCATGCACAATGCGACTAGGAGTCGCCATCTTACAACTGCAGTTGTCAGCCCGGATTGGGAATCCGTAACGGCTGACAAAAGAGGGGTTTTGGAAAAATTAATTATTTTAAACATAGATATTTTAACGACGGTACATATTTAATACAGAATCCACATTAGAAAATGCTTGATTAATATGTATACTCATATGTGATTGCCATTACATTTCTGACTACAGTGTCCCTTTAAGCATGTTCTATATTCTTATTACAGAACTGAACATGGAATTCAGTTAATGTTTTAAAAAGAGATGCATTTAATTTTTTAATCAGAATTTTGATTGTTTGAATCTTACATTATTTGGTTACACTTTGTGTGTTTAAGGCAAACTCAAGATCACACATGGTTCTAGAATATAATTTTGCACTGAGCAAAAATCATAAGACTAATATCTTCACCAGTCATTAAGAATTTAAAAGGGACAGTCTACACTAAAATAGTTATTGTTTTAAAGGGACAGTCAAGTAAAAAATAAACTTTCACGATTCAGATAGGGCATGTCATTTAAAACAACTTTCAAATTTACTTTTATCACAAATTTTGCTTTGTTCTCTTGGTATTCTTAGTTAAAAGCTAAATCTAGGTAAGCTCATATGCTAATTTCTTAGACCTTGAAGGTCGCCTCTAATCTGAATGCATTTCGACAGTTTTTCACAACTAAAGGGCATTAGTTCATGTGTGTCATATAGATAAAATTGAGCTCACGCACATGACGTTACCTAGGAGTCAGCACTGATTGGCTAAAATGCAACTGTCAAATGCACTGAAATAAGGGGGCTGTCTGCAGAGGCTTTGATGCAAGGTAATTACAGAGGTAAAAAGCGTATTAATATAACTGTGTTGGTTATGTAAAACTGGGTAATGGATAATAAAGGGATTATCTATCTTTTTAAACAACAAAAATTCTGGTGTTGACTGTCCCTTTAAGATAGATAATGCCTTTACTACCTATTCCCCAGCCTTGCCCATCCAACATTGATATAATATACTTTATAACATTGAAACCTCTAAATTTCTGCCTGTTTCTAAGCCACTACAGACAGCTTCTAATCACAGAGGTAAAAAGTATATTAATATAACTGTGTTGGTTATGCAAAACTGGGGAATCGGTAATAAAAAGGTATTATCTATCTTTTAAAACAATAAATAATTATTTTGTAGACTGACCCTTTAATTAACCATTCAGAATTGTTTTTTGTCTAATTTCAATGTTTCAATAAAGAGTGAATTGGTTGGTTTGGCAAACCAGCTAGTTAACTCTTTGTAAACAATTTTAAATACAATGTGATGTTTTTATGCCATCAGTGACATAAAATCTCCTAATTCTACCATTTAACTCCCTCCAGAGTAGTTTTTTCCATTAAGACTATTGGTCAGAAAGGACTATGCAAAAGGAAACCTTATAGAGAGTATCAAGGTTCTTTTTCTGTCTTCTGTTCTATAATTAGAAGAAACCCAAGGAGTGGGTACACAGCAGTGCTGCACACTGACACTGAACACACACTCGCAAGCAATAAAGAGTGACCCCATGGGCATGACTTCAAACCAAGAATGAAAGGCATGCTTGGACTAGCAGGGAAATGCTATAGAATCTATAAATGATCAGCTTTATTTATGTGAACTCAATAACCATAACAGTACAATAGAACTGGCAACATTGTGCCACAATAAAAAGTGACAAATAGGGATTCAAGTTTAAAAATAAATTACATTTCATATATAATGTTATTTATAACTAACTATAATGAAGATGGTTTTGTATTATACTGTACTGCTCAATCTGTTGGAAATATCAAGGCATTACTATGATTCAGCATTGCAATAAGCAACCTAGATTTGGCCAAATACTGAACAAGTTGTATGCAACTGGCCATTGAATCAGGATCCACAGCTGCAGGACTTATTATTGGGGACAAAAGGAAATCACCACCTACTATTGACACTTTATTGACATATCAGCACAAATCTATTTTTATCTCTCTCTCTCTCTCTCTATATATATATATATATATATATATATATATATATATAAACCCACACTTATTTGCAAAAGTTGTATGTGCATAGTTATTTTTCCAAAAGGAATATAATATAGGCAAGTGTAGGATATTGTTGGCTTTGGCATGTATTTGCCACCACACAAATATCTAACTATGTTGTTGCTAGATACTTAACCCTTTCGCTTCAACTTGCTCAACAATGCTCTTCCTGTTTCATATTTAGCTTCTAAACTGGAAGGGGAAGAGTTAACTAGGAATCGATGACAATGAATGAGTTAAATGATTTCCCAAAATACAATATCCACCGGGATCAGACATCAGCAGGAAAACGTGTTAATTAAGAATCCACCAAGTTCTTGGGCGAAACGGGTAATTACTTACCTTCTCCTCATCCGACACCCGATCCTCATAGTCAGCCATCTTGGTTCGAACTGGCCCCACCCTCTGCGAATAGGGCGCAAGGCACAATGGGAAGAGAGAGAGGAAACTTCTGACAGCAGCCGGAAGCAACGACAATCTACAGCCGCCATATTGAATGTGGCGGAAGTCCAGTCAAAACTTGCCAACATTATAATAAATATTTTCCTGTATACTATTAACATGGTGACAACTGCGTTTCGTAAAAATACAAATACGCAGTCTTTGGTTAGTTTCTTTAGACACAAAATTATATAAAATATTTACAAACTGGAATAAAAAATATAGTTTGCAGCAGGGAACAGATACAGTAAAATAAATTAAAGTTGTACACAAAATAGATTGTGCACACGAAGAAGCATTAAGTATGTATGCGAAAAAATACTAGGTCTAGTACAGACTAGACGAGAGAGTGTTTGTTAACCCTTGCACCCACTGTAGTTAGTCACAGGCTTGCCTGGAGTGTCAGTGGTTAGATTGTGACAAACTGGTTAGGGTGGAAAGGGTCTGTACCTTTATGTGCCAAACTGGTACTGGGTTGTTTAACCCTTTACATCACAGTCAGCATTTGAAACAGTCCTAAATAAACAACACTTACATATTTTCAATGTTGGATTTTGATAGTTATATTTCACTACTAATAGAATAAACCTTCCAAGGCTTCCCTCACTGACTTTAGTCCCTGATTGTGATTTTATAATCATGAGTTATAAGATGCAGACATCCCAACTCTTCCTGATTGTAATAGAGGCTCCCTGATGCCAGAAAATGGAATGCAATCTCCCTGAAACTCCAAGTACCATGATCCAATGTGGCCCGAATCCGGAAAAGTGTTTCTTTAAGGAATGCCTTTAGTTGCTGGGACGTATTAGAACCCCCAAAGCATGCATCAGTAACCAAAAAGCCCCCACTAATTTTAATAAAATAAAACACAAATACTACCTTAATTACTGCACGTAATTAAACTTCGTATTCAGGGAGGTGGCTTCACCCACTGAGGGTGGTGGGTGGCAGAGGAAGGGGGGGGAAATACTTTTCAAAAGGGATCTTCTGCCAGTACTTAAAGTGAAAGTGAAGTTATTGTCTATTGAAGCCTACTTATCCTTTATCAATATGTCCTTAATCTAGTCGCTAAGTTTTTTTCTATATTACACATTTCGTTTGCCCAATAAAATATCTATAAAATTCCCTACAGTTTGTCCCCCAACTCCTCACCAGACCTACTTCCTACTTCTTGAAGTCGTGACGTCTTCAGCGGTCCCACCCGCTCTTTACTTATCTCAAATGCACATTCACGAATATGATTTAAAATGCACATGCGCTACTCGCCGATGCTGTCGTCCACTGCGCATGCGCTTATTGCCGATACTTATAAACGTCCGTAAGAAGCCGATGACGTAGGACAAGGATTCCTAATGATAAGTAATACGCATGCGAGAAACGGGAGCGCGCTTGCTTATCAAGCTGAAGAAAAATTTAACACACATGCGCAGATGAATATAGGGGCGGATGACGTTGAATGACGGCCGCCTAATGGCCAGTATTTCAAAAGGAAAAAAAAAACAATTATACGGGTTGAATTTGGGGACGAATTAAAAAGGCTTTATAAAGGTGATAACTTCATTGATACGAAAATTTATATAAATTGATGAATGAAACTTCCATTGATTTTATAAACAGAATACTATACCTGGTCGACATTAAGCTAACTTTACCATCATTTTAAGATGGCGGGGACAATTGTGGGGTGGGGGAGGGAAGAGAGCTGTTTGGGAGGGATCGGGGTGGGATGTGTCAGGTGGGAGGCTGATCTCTACACTAAAGCTAAAATTAACCCTTCAAGCTCCCTACAAGCTACCTAATTAACCATGTCACTGCTGGGCATAATACAAGTGTGGTGCGCAGCGGCATTTAGCGGCCTTCTAGTTACCAAAAAGCAATGCCAAAGCCATATATGTCTGCTATTTCTGAAAAAAGGGGATCCCAGAGAAGCATTTATAACCATTTGTGTCATAATTGCACAAGCTGTTTGTAAATAATTTCAGTGAGAAACCCAGTTAGTGAAAAAGTTAAAAACATTTTTATTTGATCGCATTTGGCGGTGAAATGTTGCCATGAAATATATCAAAATGGGCCTAGATCAATACTTTGGGTTGTCTTCAACACTACCCTAAAGCTACAATTAACCTTACAAGCTACCTAATTAACCCCTTCACTGCTGGGTCTAATACAAATGTGGTACGCAGCTGCATTTAGCGGCCTTCTAATTACCAAAAAGTAATGCCACAGCCATAAATATCTGCTATTTCTGAACAAAGGGAATCCCAGAGAAACAATTACAACCATTTGTGCCATAATTGCACAAGTTGTTTGTAAATAATGTCAGTGAGAAACCTAAAGTTTGTGAAAAAATGAACGATTTTTTTTTATTTGATCGCATTTGGCGGTGAAATTGTGGCATGAAATATACCAAAATGGGCCTAGATCAATACTTTGGATTGTCTACTAAAAAATATATACATGTCAAGGGATATTCAGGGATTCCTGACAGATGTCAGTGTTCCAATGTAACTATAGCTAATTTTGGAGAAAAAAAATAGTTTGGAAATAGCAAAGTGCTACTTGTATTTATTGCCCTATAACTTGCAAAAACAGCAAAGAACATGTAAACATTGAGCATTTCTAAACTCAGGACAAAATTTAGAAACTATTTAGCATGGGTGTTTTTTGGTGTTTGTAGCGGTGCAACAGATTTTGGGGGTCAAAGTTAGAAAAAGTGTGTTTTTTTCAGTGACGTGCAGTGAGGTCAGAGGCTGGTGAGGCACTAGATATGCTACACCGGAGAAACACATATACAGAGGGCTGCAAGTACCCCCAACAGGGCAGGTTTAAATTATAGCTGAACCAGTGCACAGGGGAAATAATCAGCATATGGGTGAGAGCAAGTTAGTAACCACTGAGTTACTGATCAGCTGATTACTTCACCTGTGCACTGATTCAGCTATAATGAAAACCTGGCCTGTTGGGGGTATTTGAGGACCATTTTTGAGAAACACTGCACTAAAGCACCAGCTCATCGGAAATGTATGTTGCAATATAAATTGTTAGTCAACATTGATTTGGAGGTCACTCGCCACAGAATAACTAATAATAACTAAACCTATCAGAACCACCTATTCAGTTGGTAGAGCGCAAAAGCCGCTCACCTAACGGAACCACCTATTCAGGTGGTATAGTGCTAAAGCAGGTCAAGTACACGCTAAAGCAGTACTGCACTTTGGATGATTTCTGAAATTTTTTTTCACATTATGAGCATTTTAAGACCTGTTCACATGATTTGATCTATTGGTCGATCTTGTTTAATGTGACTTAAAGAAGGGACCCTAAACATATATATATATATTCAAAAAAATAATAGCGCTCAGAGTCAGGCACAGAAGACTTGCAGACTTTGCTTACAATATGAAAGTTCCAAGACAAAGGCTTGATAAAAAAATTCCAACCTTTATATATATATATATATATATATATATATATATATATATATATATATAGTGACGTGCAGTGAGGTCAGAGGCTGGTGAGGCACTAGATATGATACGCCGGAGAAACACATGTACAGAGGGCTGCAAGTACCCCCAACAGGGTAGGTTTAAATGATAGGTGATGGGTGAGAGCAAGTTAGTAACCACTGAGTTACTGATCAGCTGATTACTTCACCTGTGCACTGATTCAGCTATAATAAAAACCTGGCCTGTTGGGGGTACTTGAGGACCATTGTTGAGAAACACTGCACTAAAGCACCAGCTCATCGGAAATGTATTGATTACCTGGAGAATAAAGCACACATACTCTGCTCACTGACACCCACACACACTTTGCTCACATACACACTCACACAATTCTGTGGCACAGTGCCAGTTACTAAGCAATTAGAACGATACACAATCTCTTCTCTACTAACTACTGTATTGTAAAAATAGAAATAATTTACCATACAAGTTTTACACAAAGGACAAGTTATCAATACTGCCAACACAGCTGCTGCAATATGGTGTTCAAGAAACGCACGTGCACATCCCACTTAGGTATGCTCTTCAACAAAGGACACCAAAGGATACCAAAAGAATGAAGTACATAATAAAAGTAAAATAGAAAGTTTTGTGTGCAATTTCTATCTGAATGATGGAAATTTAATGTAATTATGACTTTCATATTCCTTTCAAAAACTAATTTAATTTACTGACATGGGGCAAGTAACAGTTAATGCTAATTTTCAAAATATAAATAACTGGAAAAGTTGATTAAAATAGCATGTTCTACCTCAATCATGAAAGTTTAATTTTAAATGTCCTCTCCCTTTGACTATGTGTTTAACCAGTTACTTTACAGTGGCATTATTTTTAAAAACATTTAACTGCAATAATTACATATATTTTTTAAATGACTCATTATCTCCTTTTTATTAATATAAACTTGTATACAAGCAGCACATATTAAAAACACAATGCAACAGCTTCAATTGATTTGTGAATTACAAGTTAACAGCAGTCTTTAAATAAATGGAGACAGAGAGAGAAATAAAAATAGATACTGCATCCTCTGACTGAACAGACATAACATATATGGAGTTTGTACCTAATTAAATCAAATAACCATGAAAAAGGGAGGCTTAGCAATATTCAATGTCAAAAACGTTAGTTTAAATAATGTGGACACTGCACACTTAACTTCAAACTCTGGGTTTTAAATGATGGATTTAAATTGAATTGACCCTTTGACTTCCTGTCAGTATTGGGTTATGCTCACTTACTGTCCCCCACTGTTAATGAGCTGTATCTGAACACAATTTGTGAATCACAAGAGATGTAGAATACTACTTTACTCTTCTGCTTGGTGTCATCTGTTCTTAGGTTACCTCAGCTTCCAGTTGTGTCACATGACCCTGCTCACTGCATCCTCCTTCTAATTAATCTATATATCCTTCACTTGCTAGGAGGCATCAAGAGGGGTGCCTCCTATTGGTACCAATTTCTGCTGCTAATATATTGACAAAACACAGGTGGCGCTGCAGCACAGCTTTTCCTTTGACCCATGTACTGCAATGGAGAGAAGCGTTCCTGTACCTGCCTCTCCATAACATTACATGAGGGGGGAAATGGTGGAACAATTTTTTTGGGGGGGACTTTTTTTTTTTTTATTAAAATTTAATTAAGCTTTGGCCCCTTATGGCAGGGTAGGCACTGCCTCCCCTGCCTCCTATGAGTGCACGTCCCTTTTTTTAAATTTTTTCATCATATTTTATATTTTTTTTATGGTAAATTATAAGATATGATGAAAATAATGGTATCTTTAGAAATTTCATTTATTGGCGAGAAAAACGGTATATAATATGTGTGGGTACCCTAAATGAGTAAGAGGAAAATTACAGCTAAACACAAACACTGCAGAAATGTAAAAATAGCCCTGGTCCTTAAGGGAAATAAATTAAAAAATGGCCTTGTCCTTAAGGAGTTAATATAACTATGTTGGTTATGCAAAACTGTGGAATGAGAAATAAAGGGATTATCTATCTTTTTAAACAATAAAAAATCTGGAGTAGGCTCCCCTTTAATATTAAGTAGACTACTTACTTTTTACCTCTGGGCTAGTATATATATATATATATATATATATATAATTATATATATTTATATACAGGCATACCCCGCTTTACGGACCTTCACTTTACGGACACTTGTAAGTACGTACATACCTGTTACGGACCCTCTCTTTACGGACACTTGCGAGAACGGACAAAAACCGGAGCTGGCGCACATGAACAGTTAGTCTCTATGGTTCTACAAGGCCAGGAAGCCGCGCGCCAGGAAGAGGTTTCATGCGCGCCAGGAAAAGGTGGGGTTTCCACTCACTGTCTAGAAGCCGCGCACTAACGACATTGCAGTTAGAAAGTGAATTGTGAGTACAGTACTGTACACTTAAGTGAATCGTGAGTACACTGTATTGAAGATTCCAGCACCCAAATTGGTCTTTTATTCCTGGGATAATACTGCACTGTACATAGAACTTTGTGGAACATATACACGTACAGTACTGATTGTATCACGCTTGGCACACAGAACAGTAGAATAATTAACTGTACAAATGTACTTTTACCTAGAGCTGACTGATTGTGGAAGCTTTGCAATAATGGCAGATAAAAAGAAATGCCGTAAATCTATTACCTTGGATATGAAGCTTAAAATTATTAGATTGTATGATGAAGGTGTAATTCAAGCTGAAATAGGCCGAAAGCTAGGCTTCACTAGGACCACAGTTAATACAGTCATGAAGAACAGAGAAAAAATTGTTGCAGAAGTTAAAAGTGCTACGCCTGTTAAAACCACAACAATTCGAAAAAGGGATAGCATTGTTGCAGACATGGAGAGACTCTTAATACTTTGGATAGAAAATCAGACAACACGCCATGTTCCTGTAAACCAGGCAATTATACAAAGTAAAGCCTTAAGCCTATCCAATGACCTGAAGGCTAAGAAAGGTGAGGCAGAAAAGGATGCTGAATTTGTTGCAAGCCGTGGATGGTTTCATAGGTTTAAAGGGACAGTCAACCCAAAAATTACTGTTACTTATTTAGATTAGTTAATTAACAATCTTTACATCAAACTCTAGCCCAATTTTCATCTAAATAAACTTTGGCAGAAAATACACTTACTATAATACACTTACTCATCTGGCCGTTTTGAAATGGCCACCTGACTCCTCCTTCTGTGACGTCTCCCAAAAGCTTGAACTACAGCACTAGTACAGGATCCTCTCGTCCCTGCGCGCTCCTTTCATTCAGTTCATTGAGACACTCATATGGCACCCCCCCTCACACTATCTCCCCTCACTTTCTTTCAGCAGAACGTTCTGTCTGCACTAACACACCCACACGCTTAGCAGCAACAAGATACACTAGAGATATCAATCTCTAAGATGTCACAGTAGTATTCCCACAATAAAAAAACGTAACTGTGGATACATTTAATGAAACATCTATTTAAAAAGCATCCCATTTTTATACAAATGTAAATCAATATACGCTCCCACTAAACTAAACAGAGCGGAAGTGTATGCCCAACCGTCCATCTATTTACATAACAAACCCGTTCTAAGCCATTCCACATACACTGGTGCTTTTCAGTTGTGAACGATCTCTAACCACCACTGCTGTTAAAAAGAACCCCACAAGCCAGTACTTCAGATTCTCACAGCTAGTGCTCCCCCGACCACATGCTCACCGTTCTCCGGTCCTCCTCGGCCAGCACCCCCGCACACAGATCGAAGATCACAGAGCACTAGCTGTGAGAAGTGCTAGTGCTCTGTGATCTTCGCTCTGTGTGCGGGGGTGCTGGCCGAGGAGGACCGGAGAACGGTGAGCATGTGGTCGGGGGAGCACTAGCTGTGAGAATCTGAAGTTCTGACTTGTGGGGCTCTTTTTAACAGCAGTGGTGGTTGGAGATCGTTCACTACTGAAAAGCACCGGTGTATGTGGGATGGCTTAGAACGGGTTTGTTATGTAAATAGATGGACAGTTGGGCATACACTTCCGCTCTGTTTAGTTTAGTGGGAGCGTATATTGTTTACAGTTGTATAAAAATGGGATGCTTTTTAAATAGATGTTTCATTAAATGTACCCACAGTTACGTTTTTATTGTGGGAATACTACTGTGACATCTTAGAGATTGATATCTCTAGTGTATCTCGTTGCTGCTAAGCGTGTGGGTGTGTTAGTGCAGACAGAACGTTCTGCTGAAAGAAAGTGAGGGGAGATAGTGTGAGGGGGAGTGCCATATGAGTGTCTCAATTAACTGAATGAAAGGAGCACGCAGGGACGAGAGGATCCTGTACTAGTGCTGCAGTTCAAGCTTTTGGGAGACGTCACAGAAGGAGGAGTCAGGTGGCCATTTCAAAACGGCCAGATGAGATCTAGTAGGTGTATTTTCTGCCAAAGTTTATTTAGATGAAAATTGGGCTAGAGTTTGATGTAAAGATTGTTAATTAACTAATCTAAATAAGTAACAGTAATTTTTGGGTTGACTGTCCCTTTAAGAAGAGGTCTAATCTACATAACATCAAAGTACAAGGAGAGGCAGCTGCTGCAGATACTGAGGCTGCAGAAAGCTATCCAAGTGATTTTGCAAAAATTATTGAAGATGGAGGCTACTCCATGGATCAAATTTTTAATGTGGATGAGACTGGTCTATTCTGGAAGATGCCTGCAAGAACCTTCATTGCAAGACAGGAAAAATCAATGCCAGGCTACAAGCTAGCTAAAGATAGAATAACCCTTCTGTTAGGTGGCAATGCTTCTGGTACCTTAAAGCTAAAGCCTTTGCTAATTTACCGTTTTCAAAATCCAAGAGTTTTGAAGAACTACGTTAAAACTAGACTTCCAGTGCATTGGAGGGCTAATAAAAAAGCATGGGTAACTGCAGACCTTGTTGAGGATTGGTTTGACACCTGCTTTGTTCCAGAGGTGAAAGCTTATTGCAAGGACAATAATATCCCTTTCAACATTTTGCTGCTTGTTGATAATGCCCCTGGACACCCTCGAACGCTAGATGAGCTCAACCCTAACATTAGAGTGGAATTCCTACCACCAAATACCACCTCATTACTGCAGCCCATGGATCAATGTGTCATAGCCACCTTCAAGTTAAACTACTTAAAAAGAACATTCAGTAAGTGTATTGCAGCAATAGACAAAGAAGAAGGTGCAGGGCAAGAAGTCCTATCGAAATTCTGGAAAAGCTACAACATCTTGGATTGCATTAAAACTGTAAGAGATGCTTGGAATGACATAAAGAATACCACAATGAAAAGGGCCTGGAAAAAATTATGCCCACAGTTAGCTGATGATTCCGAAGGCGTTGATGATTCTGTAGCTAATGTTACTGAAAATATTGTAGACATGGCAAGGCAGTTAGAGCTGGAAGTAGAGACAGAAGATGTTGCTGAACTGCTTGCAACCCATACTGAGCCCCTCAGCAATGAAGAGAGGAGAGAGAAGAAGATGTGCAAAATGGGGTTGAGATCATCGAACAGCCTTAAGGCTTAACTTAAAAAATTCTCTTTGAAGCTTTCCGTCATCTTGATAGCGTCATGGCTCTTTTTGAAAAGCATGATAGGGACTTTGAAAGAAGCTTCACAGTCAATGGTAACATTTCGGGGACTTATTCCTGTTACAAAAGAAGAGAGCTACACTTCAAACCTCCATAGAGACTTACTTTTCTAAAAGTCGATCAGCACACAGATCATCATCGACAGACAGTCATTTGGATCCCAGATCATCAACATCAACTGACAGTCCATTTCCAGCTCTGACATCACCACCCAGTCCTGCTCCTTCTCTTATTGCTACTTGTAGTACACCCAATTCGCCAGCAAGAAAGTGTCTCGCCTTTGAAGAGTTGACTTGTGAAACAGAAGATACCAGTATGACTTCATCCTTACTAGAATGAATGCTCATAGCTGATCCTAAGCTTAGAAAATATTGTGTTTATTTTGCAATACAGTAAATATGTTCTGTTGCCCTAAGCTGATCCTAAGCTTAGAAAATGTGTTTATTTTGCAATACAGTAAATATGTTCTGTTGCCCTAAGATGATCCTAAGCTTAGAAAATGTTGTGTTTATTTTGCAATACAGTAAATATGTTCTGCTGCCCTAAGCTGATCCTAAGCTTAGAAAATGTGTTTATTTTGCAATACAGTAAATATGTTCTGTTGCCCTAAGCTGATCCTAAGCTTAGAAAATGTGTTTATTTTGCAATACAGTAAATATGTTCTGTTGCCCTAAGCTGATCCTAAGCTTAGAAAATATTGTGTTTATTTTGCAATACAGTAAATATGTTCTGTTGCCCTAAGCTGATCCTAAGCTTAGAAAATGTGTTTATTTTGCAATACAGTAAATATGTTCTGTTGCCCTAAGATGATCCTAAGCTTAGAAAATGTTGTGTTTATTTTGCAATACAGTAAATATGTTCTGTTGCCTTTAGCTGATCCTAAGCTTAGAAAATGTGTTTATTTTGCAATACAGTAAATATGTTCTGTTGCCCTAAGCTGATCCTAAGCTTAGAAAATGTTGTGTTTATTTTGCAATACAGTAAATATGTTCTGTTGCCCTAAGCTGATCTTAAGCTTAGAAAATTTTGTGTTTATTTTGCTATACAGTAAATATGTTCTGTTGCCCTAAGCTGATCCTAAGCTTAGAAAATGTGTTTATTTTGCAATACAGTAAATATGTTCTGTTGTCCTAAGCTGATCTTAAGCTTAGAAAATATTGTGTTTATTTTGCAATACAGTAAATATGTTCTGTTGCCCTAAGGGCCTTAAAAAAAAATATGCCAATATATTTTCTATTAAGCTTAGAAAATAGTGTTTACCTGTACTCTGTACTGTATTTTGCAATAAATATGTTCTTTTACTCTAAGCTGATCCTAAGCTTAGAAAATATTGTGTTTATTTTGCAATAAATATGTTCTGTTGCCCTAAGCTGATCCTAAGCTTAGAAAATATTGGGTTTATTTTGCAATAAATATTTTCTTTTGCCCTAACCTTACAGTATTGTGTTTATTTTAGTTATAAATGTATTATTTGTATCAGTTATGCCTGTAAATGACTATTATAATGCAGTACATGCATTGAGAAGTGTACGTAAATGTTAGCATGCCTGTGTATATATATATATATATATATATATATATATATATATATATACACACAGTATCCCACAAAAGTGAGTACACCCCTTACATTTTTGTAAATATTTTATTATATCTTTTCATGTGACAACACTGAAGAAATGACACTTTGCTATAATTTAAAGTAGTGAGTGTACAGCCTGTATAACAGTGTAAATTTTCTGTCGCCTCAAAATAACTCAACACACAACCATTAATGTCTAAACCGTTGGCAACAAAAGTGAGTACACCCCTAAGTGGAAATGTCCAAATTGGGCCCAAAGTGTCAATATTTTGTGCGACCACCATTATTTTCTAGCACTGCCTTAACCCTCTTAGGCATGGAGTTCACCAGAGCTTCACAGATTGCCACTGGAGTCCTCTTCCACTCCTCCATGATGATATCACGGAGCTGGTGGATGTTAGAGACCTTGCACTCCTCCACCTTCCGTTTGAGGATGCCCCACAGATACTCAATAGGGTTTAGGTCTGGAGACATGCTTGGCCAGTCCATCACTTTTACCCTCAGCTTCTTTAGCAAGGCAATGGTCATTTTGGAGGTGTGTTTGGGGTCGTTATCAAATTGGAATACTGCCCTGCGGCCCAAAGGGAGGGGATCATGCTCTGCTTCAGTATGTCACAGTACATGTTAAAATTCATGGTTCCCTCAATGAACTGTAGCTCCCCAGTGCCGGCAGCACTCATGCAGGTCCAGACCATGACACTCCCACCACCATGCTTGAGTGTAGGCAAGACACACTTGTCTTTGTACTCCTCACCTGGTTGCCACCACACACGCTTGACACCATCTGAACCAAATAAGTTTATCTTGATCTCATCGGACCACAGGACATGGTTCCAGTAATCAATGTCCTTAGTCTGCTTGTCTTCAGCAAACTATTTGCTGGCTTTCTTGTGCATCATCTTTAGTAGAGGCTTCCTTCTGGGACGACAGCCATGCAGACATATTTGATGCAGTGCGCGGCATATGATCTGAGCACTGACAGGTTGACCCCCACCCCTTCAACCTCTGCAGCAATGCTACGTCTATTTCCCAAAGACAACCTCTGGATATGACGCTGAGCACGTGCACTCATCTTCTTTGGTCGACCATGGCGAGGCCTGTTCTGAGTGGAACCTGTCCTGTGAAACCGCTGTATGGTTTTGCCCACCGTGCTGCAGCTCAGTTTCAGGGTTTTGGCAATCTTCTTATAGCCTAGGCCCTCTTTATGTAGAGCAACAATTATTTTTTTCAGATCTTCAGAGAGTTCTTTGCCATGAGGTGCCATGTTGAATTTCCAGTGACCAGTATAAGAGAGTGTGAGAACGATAACACCAAATTTAACACACCTGCTCAAAATTCACACCTGAGACCTTGTAACACTAACGAGTTACATAACACCGGGGAGGGAAAATGGCTAATTTCCACTTAGGGTGTACTCACTTTTGTTGCCAATGGTTTAGACATTAATGGCTGTGCGTTGAGTTATTTTGAGAGGACAGCAAATTCACACTGTTATACAGGCTGTACACTCACAACGTTTCATTGTGGCAAAGTGTAATTTCTTCAGTGTTGTCACATGAAAAGATATAATAAAGTATTTACAAAAATGTGAGGGGTGTACTCACTTTTGTGGGATACTGTATATATATATATATATATATATATATATATATATATATATATATATATATAGGGCTCAAAATTTCAAGTCCTAAGCTACTAGCCAGGATAAAATGTTACTCGCCAATTCTAATCCCACCCACACCCACTACTACACCCCCTCTTTGCATATGTTTAGCCATTGTGAAACATTTTGTAATATTGTTTTTATTTTATATCATAACAAATGCTATATACATTAATAAATTAACAAAAATATGTTCATAGCAGTTATTTCTATTAGGGGTTCTGAGGAAGACAGCAGCTCAATAGAAAAAGGAAGTTGTTGAACTCACAATGCAGAGAGTGCTGACATTCATGGAAGTTCATAGCAGACCTAGAGATTTTTAAAAAAAAATAATTATGATCTCTCCCTTCTCGCTCTTAACTATCTTTCTCAATTCCCTCCTCTCTTCAATCTCTCTTTTTACCCCCTCCCTTCTGTCTCAGGCCATGAGGGATATTTATTAAGCCGTCAACAATGCTGCATTCAACGGCACCAATACGCTCGCCTAACATCGTGGCCGCGGACCAGAATACGCTCTCCTTATTTATTAAAAAAGCTGTCAAAAAGCCGCGCGCCAAGTACGGGGCGATGAGCAGCGGACTGTTGTTAACTAACAGTCATCGATCTCGCTGCTATTCGGCTTTTTCCCAACTTTAATTATACCCTGTCACTAAACATCGCCACTATTCTCAAATGTTTAACCCCTATCCCGCCTCTCCCGAACCCAGCCGCATCTAAATAAAGTTATTAACCCCCATCCCGCTGCTCCCGGAGCCCACCGCAACTCTAATAAAGTTATTAACCCCTATCCCGCCGCTCTCGAACCCCTCTGCAACTAAATAAATATATTAACCCCTATCCCGCCGTCCCTGACACCGCCACAACTAATAAATGTATTAACCCCTATCCCGCCGCTCCCGGACCCCTCCACAACTAAATGTATTAAACCCTAAACCCCTGGCCTCCCACATCATTACCACTTACTAAACCTATTAACCCCTAAACCGCCAGCCCCCACATCGCCATAAACTAAATTAAGCTATTAACCCCTAAACCTAACAACCCGCTAAATTTACATTAAATATTAACTCATCCCTATCTTATAATAAATTTAAACTTACCTTTAGAATTAAAATAAACTATATTAAACTATTAATTAACCTACCCTAACTATTATACTAAGATTACATTAAACTATATTAAACTATTAATTAACCTACCCTAATTATTATACTAAAATTACATTAAACTACAAATTAAATGAACTATATTACATATTTAAAAACCTAACCCTACTCAAGTTATTTAAATCTACAATAAAGAATTACTAAGTTACAAAAAAATAACAACTAAGTTACACAAAATAATAAACACTAAGTTAATAGAGCTATCAAAATGAACCCCCCCCCCAAAATAAAAAAACCCCTAGCCTACAATAAACTACCAATGGCCCTTAAAAGGGCCTTTTGTGGACCATTGCACCAAAGAAATCAGCTCTTTTACCTGTAAAATAAAATACAAACACCCCCCAACAGTAAAACCCACCACCCACACAACCAAACCCCCCAAATAAAATCCTATCTAAAAAACCTAAGCTCCCCATTGCCCTGAAAAGAGCATTTGTATGGGCATTGCCCTTAAAAGGACATTTAGCACTTTTTCAGCCCAAAGTCCCTAACCTAAAATTAAAACCCACCCAATAAACCCTTAAAAAAACCTAACACTAACCCCGAAAATCCACTTAAAGTTTTCGAAGACCGGACATCCATCTTCATCCAAGCGGCAGAAGTCCTCAGCGAAGCTGGCAGAAGTCTTCATCCAAGCGGGTCGAAGTCTTCATCCAACCGGCAACTTCTATCTTCATCCATCCGGCATCTTCTATCTTCATCCATCCGGCGCGGAGCGGCTTCATCTTCAAGACATCAGGCGCGGAGCATCCTCTTCTTCCGATGGTCAACGACAAATGAAGTTTCCCTTTAAGGTACGTCATCCAAGATGGCGTCCCTTACATTCCGATTGGCTGATAGAATTCTATAAGCCAATCGGAATTAAGGTGGAAAAAATCCTATTGGCTGTTGCATTCCGCCAATAAGATTGAGCTTTCATCCTATTGGCTGATCCAATCAGCCAATAGGATTGAGCTCGCATTCGATTGGCTATTCCAATCAGCTAATAGAATGCGGTGGGCTCCAGGAGCGGCTGGATAGGGGTTAATACATTTATTTAGGTGGGGGCGATGTCGGACGGCAGATTAAGGGTGTTTAGACTCGGGGGTTATGTTAGAGTGTTATGTGTAAACGTAACTTTTATTCTACCATAGAAATCAATGGGATATCTGGCAGCATCGAACATAAGCTTTCGCTGCTTTCAGACTCCCATTGATTCCTATGGCATCAGCGGCCTCCAGGGTGGCGGATTGAAAAACCAGGTACGCTGGGCCGGAATAGTGGCGAGCGTACCTTTTAGAAAGTTGATAAATGGCAAAAGGTGTTAGATAGTGCCGAATTTGTATTCGGAACATCTGTAATGACGTAAGCATCGATCTGTGTCGGATTGAGACCAGCGGATCTTATGTTACGTCACAAATTTCTACTTTTGCCGGTCTGTATGCTTTAATAAATAGGTTGAATCAGGCTCGCCACAATTACGCTGCGGAATTCCAGCGTATTTGCAGTTGACTGCTTGATAAATATCCCTCCATATCTTCTCTTTACACTCTTCCCTCATATCTTTTCACTCTTTTTTTCTCTCCATTCTCTCTTAAAGGGACAGTCTACACCAGAATTGTTATTTTTTTAAAAGATAGATAATCCCTTTATTACCCATTCCCTAGTTTTGCATAACCAACACAGTTATATAAATACACTTTTCTTTCATGTAATTGGCAAGCGTCCATGAGCTAATGACGTATGGGACATACAATCCTACCAGGAGGGGCAAAGTTTCCCATACCTCAAAATGCCTATAAATACACCCCTCACCACACCCACAATTCAGTTTTACAAACTTTGCCTCCTATGGAGGTGGTGAAGTAAGTTTGTGCTAAGATTTCTACGTTGACATGCGCTTCTCAACATTTTGAAGCCCGATTCCTCTCAGAGTACAGCAAATGTTAGAGGGACGTGGAGAGTATCATCTATTGAATGCAATGATTTTCCTAACGGGGGTCTTTTTCATAGGTTCTCTGTTGTCGGTCATAGAGATTCATCTCCTACCTCCCTTTTCAGATCGAAAATATACTCTCATATACCATTACCTCTACTGATAACTGTTTCAGTACTGGTTTGGCTATCTGCTATATGTGGATGGGTGTCTTTTGGTAAGTATGTTTTTATTTCTTAAGACACCTCAGCTATGGTTTGGCACTTTATTTATTTATATAAAGTTCTAAATATATGTATTGTACTTATATTTGCGATGAGTCAGGTTCATGTATTTCCTTTTGCAGATTGTCAGTTTCATATTTGGGGAAAGTTAATATTAAGAAATATTTTTCTTACCTGGGGTTTAGTCCTTTTTTTCAATTGACTACTTTGTTTCAAATTGTGGGCTGACTTAGGCTCGCGGGTGCGCCAAATGCTACACTTTATTGCGTCATTCTAGGCACGAGAATTTTTTGGCGCGAAAGGCACGTCCGTTGACGCAAGTTCGTCATTTCCGGTGTCGTAATTGACGCAGAGGTTTCACACAGGGTTGCGTTGTTAGTGACGCAAGTGTGTCATTTCCGGACATGGTTGGCGCCAAAAAAAATTTCAGTTACGTTGTGCGTCATACTTGGCGCCAAACTTTTTTTCATTATTTGCCCCGTTGCTTTTGCCTCTTGCCATTTTCTATGTCAGAGGGCTATGCTATTTGCATTTTTTCCCATTCCTGAAACTGTCATATAAGGAAATTGATAATTTTGCTTTATATGTTGTTTTTTCTTTTACATTTTGCAAGATGTCTCAATCTGATCCTGCCTCAGAAGTATCTGTTGGAACTTTGCTGCCTGACATCAGTTCTACCAAAGCTAAGTGCATTTGTTGTAAACTTGTGGAGATTATATCTCCTAATGTCATTTGTATTAGTTGTCATGATAAACTTTTACATGCAGATAGAGTGTCCATCAGTAATAGTACATTGCCGGTTGCAGTTCCTTCAACTTCTAATGTACAGGATATACCTATGAATTTTAAAGAATTTGTTACTGATTCTATTCAGAAGGCTTTGTCTGCATTTCCACCTTCTAATAAGCGTAAGAGATCTTTTAAAACTTCTCATAAAGTTGATGAAATTTCAAATGACCGACAACATAATGAATTATCCACCTCTGATGAGGATCTATCTGATTCAAAAGATCCTTCCTCAGAGATTGACACTGACAAATCTACTTATTTATTTAAAATGGAGTATATGTGTTCTTTGTTAAAAGAAGTGTTAATTACTTTGGATATTGAGAAAGCTAGTCCTCTTGATATTAAAACCAGTAAACGTTTAAATTCTGTTTTTAAACCTCCTGTGGTTACTCCAGAGGTTTTTCCTATTCCTGATGCTATTTCTGATATGATTTCTAAGGAATGGAATAAGCCGGGTACTCCTTTTAATCCTTCTGCAAGGTTTAAAAAATTGTATCCTTTACCAGCAATTTCAATAGAGTTTTGGGAAAAGATCCCCAAAGTTGATGGGGCTATTTCTACTCTTGCTAAACGAACCACTATACCTATGGAAGATAGTACTTCCTTTAAAAAACCTTTAGATAGGAAGCTTGAATCTTATCTAAGGAAAGCCTATTTATATTCAGGTCATCTTCTTAGGCCTGCAATTACTTTGGCTGATGTTGCAGCTGCTTCAACTTTTTGGTTGGAGAATTTAGTGCAACAAGAATTGGATTCTGACTTATATAGCATTGTTTGTTTACTACAACATGCTAATCATTTTATTTGTGATGCTATTTTTGATATTATCAAAATTGATGTTAGATCCATGTCTTTAGCTATTTTAGCTAAAAGAGCTTTGTGGCTTAAATCTTGGAATGCTGATATGACATCTAAGTCTAGATTACTATCTCTTTCTTTCCAAGGTAATAATTTATTTGGTTCTCAGTTGGATTCTATTATTTCAACTGTTACTGGGGGGGGAGTTTTTTGCCTCAGGATAAAAAACCTAAGGGTAAATCTAAGGCTTCTAATCGTTTTCGTTCTTTTCGTCAAAATAAGGAACAAAAACCTAATCCTTCCCCCAAGGAATCTGTTTCCAATTGGAAGCCTTCCTCAAATTGGAATAAATCCAAGCCTTTTAAGAAACCAAAGTCAGCCCCTAAGTCCGCATGAAGGTGCGGCCCTCATTCCAGCTCAGCTGGTAGGGAGCATGTTAAGGTTTTTTCAAGGATGTTTGGGCAAATTCTGTCCAAAATCAATGGATTCAGAGCATTGTCTCTCAGGGGTACCGAATAGGATTCAGAGTAGGATTCAGAGTATGACCTCCTGTGAGAAGATTTTTTTCTCTCACGCATCCCAGCAAATCCAGTAAAAGCTCAGGCTTTCCTGAAGTGTGTTTCACATCTGGAGGTTTCAGGGGTAATCATGCCGGTTCCTTTTCAGGAACAAGGTCTGGGGTTTTATTCAAATCTATTCATTGTCCCAAAGAAAGAAAATTCATTTAGACCAGTTCTGGATCTGAAAATTTTGAATCGTTATGTAAGAGTACCAACTTTCAAGATGGTGACTATAAGGACTATTCTACCTTTTATTCAGCAAGGACATTATATGTCTACAATAGACTTGCAGGATGCTTACCTTCATATTCCGATTCATCCAGAACATTATCAGTTCCTGAGATTCTCTTTTCTAGACAAGCATTACCAATTTGTTGCTCTTTCATTTGGCCTAGCAACAGCTCCAAGCATCTTTTCAAAGGTTCTGGGTGCCCTACTCTCTGTAATCAGAGAACAGGGTATTGCTGTGTTTCCCTATTTGGACGATATCTTGGTACTAGCTCAGTCTTTACGTTCTGCAGAATCTCACACGAATCAACTAGTGTTGTTTCTTTGAAAACATGGTTGGAGGATCAATTTACCAAAAAGTTTTTTGATTCCTCAGACAAGGGTCACCTTTTTAGGTTTCCAGATAGATTCAGTGTCCATGACTCTGTCTCTAACAGACAAGAGACGTTTGAAATTGGTTGCAGCATGTCGGCACCTTCAGTCTCAGTCATTCCCTTCAGTGGCTATGTGCATGGAAGTTTTAGGCCTCATGACTGCAGCATCGGATGCGATTCCTTTTGCTCGTTTTCACATGAGACCTCTCCAGCTTTGCATGCTGAATCAATGGTGCCGGGATTATACAAAGATATCACAATTAATATCCTTAAATCCCAATGTTCGACAGTCTCTGACGTGGTGGTTAAATCACCAGCGTTTAGTTCAAGGGGCCTCTTTTGTTCGGCCAACCTGGACTATAATCACAACAGATGCGTGTCTTTCAGGTTGGGGGAGCTGTCTGGGGATCTCTCACAGCATAAGGGGTTTGGAAATCTCAAGAGTCGAGATTAACAATCAATATTTTAGAACTCCGTGCAATTTTCAGAGCTCTTCAGTTTTGGCCTCTGTTGAAGAGAGAACCGTTCATTTGTTTTCAGACAGACAATATCACAATGGTGGCATATGTCAATCATCAGGGTGGGACTCACAGTCCCCAAGCTATGAAAGAAGTATCTCAGATACTTGTTTGGGCAGGAATCCAGCTCCTGTCTAATTTCTGCGGTTCATATCCCAGGTGTAGACAATTGGGAGGCGGATTATATCAGCCGTCAGACTTTACATCCAGGGGAGTGGTCTCTCCATCCGGATGTGTTTTCTCAGATTCTTCAGATGTGGGGGCTTCCAGAAATAGATCTGATGGCTTCTCATCTAAACAATAAACTTCCCAGATACCTGTCCAGGTCCAGGGATTCTCAGGCGGAAGCAGTAGATGCACTGACACTTCCTTGGTGTTATCAACCTGCTTATATCTTCCCGCCTCTAGTTCTTCTTCCAAGAGTGATCTCTAAGATCATCATGGAACAATCATTTGTGTTGCTGGTGGCTCCAGCATGGCCCCACAGGTTTTGGTATGCGGATCTTGTTCGGATGTCCAGTTGCCAACCTTGGCCACTTCCGTTAAGGCCGGACCTACTGTCTCAAGGTCTGTTTTTTCATCAGGATCTCAAATCATTAAATTTGAAGGTATGGAAATTGAATGCTTAGTACTAAGTCATAGAGTTTTCTCTGACTCAGTAATTAATACTATGTTACAAGCTCGTAAATCTGTCTCTAGGAAGATTTATTATCGAGTTTGGAAGACTTACATTTCATGGTGTTCTCATAAATTCTCTTGGCATTCTTTTAGAATTCCTAAAATTTTACAGTTTCTCCAGGATGGTTTGGATAGGGGTTTGTCTGCAAGTTCCTTGAAGGGACAAATCTCTGCTCTTTCTGTTTTATTTCACAGAAAGATTGTTAATCTTCCTGATATTCACTGTTTTGTACAGGCTTTAGTTCGTATTAAGCCTGTCATTAAATCAATTTCTCCACCTTGGAGTCTTAATTTGGTTTTGAAGGCGTTACAGGCTCCTCCTTTTGAGCCTATGCATTCTTTGGATATTAAACTACTTTCTTGGAAAGTGTTGTTCCTTTTGGCTATCTCTTCTGCTAGAAGAGTTTCTGAGTTATCTGCTCTTTCTTGTGAATCTCCTTTTCTGATTTTTCATCAGGATAAGGCGGTTTTGCGGACTTCATTTGAATTTTTACCTAAGGTTGTGAATTCTAACAACATTAGTAGATAAATTGTTGCCCCTTCCTTGTGTCCTAATCCTAAGAATCCTTTGGAAAGATCCTTACATTCTTTGGATGTGGTGAGAGCTTTGAAATATTATGTTGAAGCTACTAAAGATTTCAGGAAGACTTCTAGTCTATTTGTTATATTTTCTGGTCCTAGGAAAGGTCAGAAGGCCTCTGCTATTTCCTTGGCCTCTTGGTTAAAGCTTTTGATTCTTCAAGATTATTTGGAGTCGGGTCAAGCCCCGCCTCAGAGAATTACAGTTCATTCTACTAAATCAGTCTCCACTTCGTGGGCTTTTAAGAATGAAGCTTCAGTTGATCAGATTTGCAAAGCAGCGACTTGGTCCTCTTTGCATACATTTACTAAATTCTACCATTTTGATGTATTTGCTTCTTCTGAAGCAGTTTTTGGTAGAAAAGTTCTTCAGGCGGCTGTTTCAGTTTGATTCTTCTGCTGATGTTTTAAGTTTTTCTTTTCTTCATGAGAATAACTTATATTTTGGGTTGTGGATTATTTTTCCAGCATTTGGCTGTTGTTTATTTTTATCCCTCCCTCTCTAGTGACTCTTGTGTAGGAGTTCCACATCTTGGGTATTGATATCCCATACGTCACTAGCTCATGGACTCTTGCCAATTACATGAAAGAAAACATAATTTATGTTAGAACTTACCTGATAAATTCATTTCTTTCATATTGGCAAGAGTCCATGAGGCCCACCCTTTTTATGGTGGTTATGATTTTTTTGTATAAAGCACAATTATTTCCAAATTCCTTTGTTGATGCTTTTTACTCCTTTCTTTATCACCCCACTACTTGGCTATTTGCTAAAACTGAATTGTGGGTGTGGTGAGGGGTGTATTTATAGGCATTTTGAGGTTTGGGAAACTTTGCCCCTCCTGGTAGGATTGTATATCCCATATGTCACTAGCTCATGGACTCTTGCCAATATGAAAGAATTTTATTTATCAGGTAAGTTCTTACATAAATTATGTTTTTACCTCTGTGATTACCTTGTATCTAAGCCTCTGCAAACTGCCTTCTTATTTCAGTTCCTTGACAGACATCCATTTTAGCCAATCAGAGCAGGCTCACTGGATCTCCATGTGCGTGAGCACAGTGTTATCTATATGTCACACATGAACTAACACCCTCTAGTGGTGAAAAACTGTTAAAATATCCTGAGAGAAGAGGCGGCCTTCAAGGGCTTAGAAATTTTTCATATGAACCTCCTAGGTTTAGCTTTCAACTAAGAATACCAAGAGAACAAAGCAAAATTGGTGATAAAAGTAAATTGGAAAATTATTTAAAATTACATTCTCTATCTGAATCATGAAAGTTTATTTTGGACTAGACTGTCCCTTTAACTTTACCTTCTTCTCCACTTCCAATTTTTCTCTACAGTCTCTCTCTGTCTGCCTCGTTTACCTTCTCAGAAGTAACAGTCTAAGCACTAATGAGGTCCCTACAGCACTAGAGGAATAACATATCCTTGCACTTTCATGTACTGTATATATAATATCCCTTTAGATAATAATTTTAGCACCTAGCCCAAAATGTGTTTGTCGGTGCTGCAATAGGAATATACATTCTGCAAATACAATGTGCCAACTTTGCTACTTACAACATGCCACCAGACTTCAGACTCAACGTTCACTGCCAATGGCTATATATATATATTTATATATATACACATTTATATATATTTACATGTGTATGGTTAACTCAAAGAGGAAACACTAAGTGGATGCTAACAAATAAAAAGTGCAAGTCTAAGAACTGATATAGAGGTTAGTGATGATTTCAGCCACAAACCAGGAATAATGTCCAGAATCAAATACAAGGGGTAGTAAGCTCAGTCCCATGGGGTCTAAATTATATGTTTACAAGGGCCTTTGTTAACTTAATAATAAATACATGTTAAATAAACACTACATTTCTTCAATTAAGCAAATAATAGTAGCAGTATGTGTAACGTGAATCCCATTACAGGAACTTTGAAAAAGCAACCAGCGAAACGCATAAGTTTGCGTTGAACCGGAAGAGTCTGGCGTTGCTAATATGAACTGTGACTTTGTTCTGATATTTTAAAGGGACACTGAACCCAATTTTTTTTTAAGATTCAATTAAAGCATGACATTTTAAGAAACTTTCTAATTTACTCCAATTATCAATTTTTCTTTGTTCTCTTGCTATCTTTATTTTAAAAGCAGGAATGTAAATCTTAGCAGCCAGCCCATTTTAGGTTCAGCACCATGGATAGCACTTGCTTATTAGAGGCTTACATTTACCCACCAATAAGCAAGCATAACCCAGGTTCTCAACCAAAAATGGGCCGGCTCCAATGCATTACATTCCTGCTTTTTAAATAAAGATAGCAAGAGAATGAAGAAATTGATACTAGGAGAAAATGAGAAAGTTGCTTAAAATTGCATGCTCTATCTGAATCATAAGGTTTAGTGTCCCTTTAACTATTTTGACTTTGAATCTTATTGAGGCTCCTCATGTGCATGTAATAGAATTCACTTGTTCCACATAACGCTACTATTGTTTGCTTAAAGTGAAGGTCTATTTTGATGAATTAGTGTCCGGTTTTTAATAAACCATTTAAAAACAAGGGCACTTTAATTAATCAAAATTGACATTTCACTGTTTTCTTCAAAAACGTACCTTTTAATTCTGAATGCCGCTCCAGCGATTCCCCGGCCGTCGGAAGCCTCTGCAGACGTCAGAAATTACGAATCAGGCTTCCTCCAATCACAGCTTCCCCCCCGGGGGAATCTTGGCCTGATGCAACACTGTGATTGGAGGAGGCCGGATTCGTCATTTTGGACCCGTGAAGACAGCTTGCGACGGGCGGAGGAAGTGCTGGAGTGGCTGCCAGGATTAAAAGGTAAGTTTTTGAAGAAAACAGTGAAATATCAATTTTGATGAATTAAAGTGCCCTTGTTTTTAATAGGTTTATTAAAAACCGGGCACTAATTCATAAAAATGGACCTTCACTTTAATTTAAAGGGACATGAAACCCAAAATATTTCTTTCATGTTTCAGACAGAACATACAATTTTAAACAACTTTCCAATTTATTTCTATTGTTTAATTTGCTTCCTTTTCTTGTTATCCTTTGCTGAAAGCTTTATCTAGGCCAGCTCACTTGCAGCAGAGAACCTAGGTTCTAGCTGTTGATTGGTGGCTGCATATATATATCGATTGTGATTGGCTCACCCATGTGTTCAGTTAGAAACCAGTAGTGCATTGCTGCTCCTTCAGCAAATTATACCAAGAGAATAAAGCAAATTAGATAATAGAAGTAAATTATAAAGTTGTTTAAAATTGTATTCTCTATCTGAATCATGAAAGAAAAATAAATTGGGTTTCATGTCCCTTTAAGAAATGTATTCCCAAAGCTCAGGACTTGAGTTAGTGGAGGACTGTGGTCTATGGATTAAAAAAAAGTTTGTAAATAAGATCTACTTTTAACAATATTAAATAAAGTTTCAAAAATTGCTATTTTTTTCTATGATAAATGTGCATTACTTATTTTAAATGTTTAATAACGTTGCTAATATTTTTGAAAACTATTGCGTTGGGACTGGAGTGGCTGCTGTCATCTCTTCCTTTCTTACAGTCTCAGTTCACTTCACAAACCACAAAGTGTCTTTTTGACCACAAAAACCCCAATCTAGAAACGCCCTGACGCACCCACAAACAAGAAACTATCCTGACCAATCCCACTGATGTAAATATGTAAATATCAGATATGCATTTTAGCAGGAACTGTGCTACCAAAATAAATGATGAGTACAGTGTGGCCCTGCCCCTTTGTATTACACGGGGTGCATATTTGGTGCCCTTGAAATGACAATGGTTGTCTATCAGGTCAAATTATCCACCTGGTTTGCTGTGTGTATATTAGAAAAAAGGAACATTGTGACAACGTATTAAATATATATATGTAACGTGCAAAGTATAATACGGTCGCAAACTAAATTTAACAGTTCCGCCCATGAAAAAACATATTTTACTCTGGCAGCTACTGACAATTATTTTATAGACCCGCCCATTAGCCAACCATAACACGCCTCCGGGATTAGTTGGGGTGAAAAAAGGAAATAAACAACATGGCGGACTCCTCTAGTTCAGGCGTAATCGGACCCTCAATTCTTGGTCGCATAAAAGTTTGGTTATGTCGCTGCTGGGCATACGCCTGGGTGTTGGTATTCCCGGCAGTGCTGGTCCTTCTTTATCATCTGCGAGTGACGCTTCGGTTCTATGAGAATGCGCTTTCCGGTTAGTAAATTGTAAGCTAGTGGTTAGGCCGAATATTGCGAGTTGTTACTTAGCAACTGGGAGCATCCTATATTGCAGGTATATGGGCCGTTTGTTTATGTGCCAAGTAAATGTGTTACGTTGTTGCATAGCAACACACAGCATCTCTAAGGCCTGGATGCATTTGATGGAAGGGAATGCTGTTGCATAGCAACTGCAAAATACATAAATATATTGTTAACTAGAAATACAAAACATTTAAGAATTGTGTGGTTAATTGATTGATGGTTACCCAGTCGGTTTGCAATTAATTTGGTTAAAAGATGCGTTGCTATTTACACACACAGTATTATACTGTATTCCTTACCCCCTATACATTTGTAAGCAAAATGCGCCCTCTAGTGGAAAAATTTATTATATATATATATATATATATATATATATATATATATATATATATATATATATATATATGTGTGCATTTTATGTTTTTTATTATTTTTGTAAATTTTATGTTTCAGAATTTAAATTTTGATCATTTTAACATTTGTTTGCTACTTATTTTTTAAACATATGTATAATGCCTTATTGCAAAATGTCTATTTTACTATATTAGGAGGGATCAAAACAATTATCTGTTCCATACTATTTTAATAATAAAAAACAAACTAAAAAACAATATGTATTTCAACATATCTTGCTTATGTGGTAGTGCTGGAAATCAGACAATTTAATTTTGCAATACTATTGTAAAAATAGTTACCACTCTTTATTGATCTCTGCTTATGCAAAAAGTACTTTGAAAGAAATCCATAGAAACATTCAACACATGTGCAAACCTACATTTTGCTAGATATACCGCTCCAAAATGAAAATAAAAATAATAAAACTGTGCTTACTGACAAAAACCCCCGATAAATAGGCATCTAGTTTAGTAAATCCTATCGTTTTTGAAACGCTAGGATTTACCAGTGGAACAGATAAAGGGGACTTTCAGTCATGAAGTATAAAAGATTCATGCTGAAAATTCCTTTATTTGTCTGAAGCATTCACCGTGCTGAACACCTCAGGCAGCCCATGGCAGAACGCTATTTTGCTGTGAGGTGATCTTAGCCAATAGCATGCTAGTTATCCAGCATGGTGCCAGCTCGCCCACACGCCTATTGGCTAAGAGGTGTAAATGTCACCTCACATCAAAATAGCGTCCTGCCGTGGTAAATCCTAGCATTTCAAAAACTCTAGGATTTACTATCACTTTAACCCCTTGAGTGCTAACGACGGCTCTGAGCCATCGCAGAGTTTCCCACTCTGGTGCTAACGACGGCTCAGAGCCGTCGCTAGCACTCTCCCTCCTTGGGGGAGATCTGGGGGTGAAAAGAAAATGCAGATTTCTTTCCTATGGAGAGTCCACGACTTTATCCAAATTACTAGGGGGATATTCAACTCATGGCCTGCAGGTGGAGGAGGCAAAGCTTTTGTCTTTACCTTTATAAGGGTAAGACTTTATTTGGACCTGGGTTGGCGGAAATTATTTCTGAAATTACGTGAGGAAAGGGATCTTTTCTTCCTCAGGACATGAAGAGTAGACTTTAACTTTAACGGACAAAAGTCTTCCTCCTATTCTTCCAAACCAGAGCAAGCCAAGACCTCCTTGGAGGTCCAGTTAGCCTTGGAATAAGGGGAAGCAAAACAAGAAGCCTTCCACTGATTCTAAATCAGTATGAAGGGTCCGCCTTCGATCCAATTTTAGATCAAGTGGGGGGCAGGCTTTCTCTTTTTCAGCATGCCTGGATACGAGATGTCCCAGATCCATGGGCTGTGGATATAGTATCCCAGGGTTACAAAATAGGATTCAAGTCTTGCCCTCCAAGGGGCAGATTTCTCCTGTCAAGACTTTCCACAAACCAGGTAAAGAGGGAGGCCTTCTTAAACTGTGTAGAGAACCTATCCTTCCTGGGAGTAATTGTTCCAGTTCCTCTAGAGGAACAGGGTCTAGGATTCTATTCAAATCTCTTTGTGGTTCTCAAAAAGGAGGGAACTTTCTGTCCCATCCTAGACTTAAAATGCCTCAACAAATTCTTCAGGGTTCCGTCCTTTAAGATGGAAACTATTCGTTCCATTCTTTCATTGGTTCAGGAAAGTCAGTTCATAACTACCATAGACCTGAAGGACGTGTATCTTTATGTTCCCATTCACAGGGATCATCATCAGTTTCTGAGGTTTGCCTTTCTGGACAAGCATTTCCAGTTTATTGCACTTCCGTTTGGTCTGGCCACGGCTCCCAGAATATTCACAAAGGTCCTGTGGGCTCTATTGGCAATGGTCAGATCCCAGGGAATTGCAGTGGCGCCTTATTTAGACGATATCTTGGTTCAGGCGTCAGCTTTTCAACTAGCAAGATCTCATACAGAGATGTTCTCTTTTCTACGTTCTCACGGGTGGAAAGTGAATCTGGAAAAGAGTTCTCTAATTACAGCTACAAGAGTGTGTTTCTTAGGAACAATCATAGATTCCCTGTCCATGAAGATTTTCTTGATGGACATCAGAAAATCCAAAATTCTTGCCTTTCCCTCCAGTCTGCTATTCGTCCATCAGTGGCTCAATGCATGGAGGTTATTGGTCTGATGGTTGCTTCCATGGACATCATTCCTTTTGCTCGGTTCCATCTGCTTCCTGAGACCTTCCTGGGTGATTGTTACTACGGACGCCAGTCTGTTAGGCTGGGGAGCTGTTTGGAGCTCTCTAAAAGCTCAGGGCCTGTGGACTCACAAGGAGTCTTCTCTTCCCATCTTGGAGTTGAGAGCAATCTTCAATGCCTTTTAAGCTTGGCCTCAATTGTCTTTAGTCCGGTTTATCAGATTCCAGTCAGACAACATCACCTCAGTGGCTTACATCAACCACCAGGGAGGAACTCGGATTTCCTTGAAGGCCATGAAGGAGGTGACTCGCATTCTGCAGTGGGAGGAAGCTCTATCTGCCATCCACATTCCAGGAGTGGACAACTGGGATGCAGATTTTCTGAGCAGACAGACTTTTCATCCATGAGAGTGGGCTCTTCATCCAGACTAGAAGTGTTCTCAAAGATAACCCCCAGGTGGGGGGTTCCGAAGTTGGATCTGATGGATTCTCGTCAAAACGCTGAGCTTCCAAAGTACGGTTCAAGGTCAAGAGATCCTCAGGCCGCTCTGATAGATGCTCTAGCGGTTCCTTGGATCTTCTCTCTGGCATACCTTTTTCCTCCGTTTGCTCCTTCCACGAGTCATTGCTCGTATCAAACAGGAGAGAGCATTTGTGATTCTAATAGCTCCTGCATGGTCTCGCAGGATCTGGTGAGGATGTCATCTCTTCTACCTTAGAGGTTACCTCTAAGGAAGGACCTTCTAATTCAGGGTCCATTCCTATATCCAAATCTGGATTCTCTGAAGCTGACTGCTTGGAGATTGAACGCATAGTTTTGTCTAGGTGTTGTTTTTCTGAGCCGGTCATTGATACCATGCTCCAGGCTAGTAAATCTGTTACTCGCAGGATTTACCATAAGGTATGTCGTAAATACCTTTTTATTGGTGCAAATCTAAGGGTTTCTCCTGAAGTCGGGTGAGGATTCCCCGGATTTTATCCTTTCTTCAGGATGGTCTGGAGAAAGGATTGTCAGTCAGTACTCTGAAGGGTCAGATATCTGCACTGTCTATTCTATTGCACAAACGCCTGACTGATATGCCAGATGTTTAAGATTTCGTTCAGGCCCTGGTCAGAATTAGGCCTGTGTTTAAACCTGTTGCTCCTCCTTGGAGTCTTAACCTTGTTCTTAAAGTTTTGCAGCAGGCTCCGTTTGAACCGATGCATTCTGTTGATATTAAATTGTTATCTTGGAAGGTTTTGTTTCTTGATTCATGATTCAAATAGGGCATGCAGTTTTAAACAACTTTACAATTTACTTTTATCATCAAATTTGCTTTGTTCTTTTGATATTCTTTGTTGAAAGCTAAAACTAGGTAGGCTCATATGCTAATTTCTAAGCCCTTGAATGCCTCCTCTTATCTCCTTGCATTTTGACAGTTTTACACAGCTAGACAGTGCTAGTTCATGTGTGCCATACAGATAACATGCTGCTCACTCCTGTGGAGTTATTTATGAGTCAGCCCTGATTGGCTAAAATGCAAGTCTGTCAAAAGAACTGAGATAAGGGGGCAGTCTGCAGAGGCTTAGATAAAAGGTGATCACAGAGGTAAAAAGTATATTAATATAACCATGTTGTCATCTCTTCCTTTCTTACAGTCTCAGTTCAAAAACCACAAAGTGTCTTTTTGACCACAAAAACCCCAACCTAGAAACGCCCTGACGCACCCACAAACTATCCTGACCAATCCCACTGAGGTTTTACTCAGCCGCCTGTAAATATCAGATATGCATTTTAGCGGGAACTGTGCTACCAAAATAAATGATTACGAGTTATGGGTTTAAAAGTACAGTGTGGCCCTGCCCCTTTGTATTACACGGGGTGCATATTTGGTGCCCTTGAAATGACAATGGTTGTCTATCAGGTCAAATTATCCACCTGGTTTGCTGGAGTGTGTATATTAGAAAAAAGGAACATTGTGACAGCGTATTAAATATATATATATATATATATATATGTAACGTGCAAAGTATAATAAATTTAGTTTGTGACCGTATACTTAACAGTTCCGCCCATCCAAAAACAAAACGAAAAAACAAATTTTATTCTGGCAGCTACTGACAATTATTTTATAGACCCGCCCATTAGCCAACCATAACACGCCTCCGGGATTAGTTGGGGTGAAAAAAGGAAATAAACAACATGGCGGACTCCTCTAGTTCAGGCGTAACCGGACTCTCAATTCTTGGTCGCATAAAAGTTTGGTTATGTCGCTGCTGGGCCTACGCCTGGGTGTTGGTATTCCCGGCAGTGCTGGTCCTTCTTTATCATCTGCGAGCGACGCTTCGGTTCTATGAAAATGCGCTTTCCGGTTAGTAAATTGTAAGCTAGTGGTTAGGCCGAATATTGCCAGTTGTTACTTAGCAACTGGGAGCATCCTATTGCAGGTATATTGTATAAAGTATATTAATATAACCATGTTGGTTATGCAAAACTGGGGAATGAGTAATAAAGGGATTGTCTATCGTTTTAAACGATAACAATTCTGGTGTAGACTGTCCCTTTAAGCTGTGGGGATATAAGGTAGGCATTGGCAACATTTCTGGATTCGGCTTTCGTTTGCAGTAACGTTAGAAATTTGTTTCGCGGGCAGCAGCATTTGTTTCATTTCGGTGCTGGATATATCAGTGTGAAAGTGGAACACATAACGATCTGGATTTGCACAGCTTGCTGTGTGTAATACTTTCACACTGATACAGTATATCCAGCACGGAAACCAATGCTACAGCCTGCAGTCATATATGCAGCATTTGTTCTGCCAACTAATGCCAAATCCTCAAATTTTGCCCATACCTAATATAAGGTTAAAAGTACTGCTCAGCCATTTTTGAAAAATGAGCTAACTATGCAGCCTTGTGATTACTCAACACTAACTCAGAATTGGTCCGCTATGAAACCTAGCGAAGTACTTCCCAGTTGCCAGTTTCTTTTATTAATAATATGTTGTTAGCTGCTGTATATTAAATTATGTTTTCTAACACAGTTGTTTTCTTTTTTAAATGTTAGTGACGTCGTTCATCAGCACCTTGACGCCAAAGTTCTACGTTGCCCTAACAGGCACATCCTCGCTTATTTCTGGCATGATATTGGTATGTTATATATTTATCTTCTCTTCTCAATTGCTAACATTTTGATTCATCATTTTTAATGTGCTTGTCAGTTCAACTATTTTTTTTTTAATGTTAGCTCATGTTTAATGCATACGTTCCAAAGTTTTGCTGGAGGTGGATTACCTTGACTGGGGCTTGGGCTGGGAAAGATTTGGGAGGCCTGAGGTGAGGCCTACACAGTAGTGTGACAGACTGTTGTGAGCTGTCAATTCCAAGATGGGAAATGCAGGGAGGAAGGCAGGATCATGGTCTCTAAAAGGCTGGGAGCTAGTAGTGTAAACATTGTGATTGTTACAGGTTTCATATCAAGTCACTCAGCCACTACCATTTTGTGTGCAACCACCTTTGCCTGGCTTTTCTTTTGCTTTTGTCAGGTATCGCATGACATAGACATAGAGCAGGGTGTAGGATCATTTAGTGTACCCATGTCCGCTGTATGAGTGTCTCAGTGCGTTTGCGTTACATTAGGTTCTCTTTGGGAATGCCAACATGACAGAATACAACTGTGATGTCACCATGGCTACAATGTGTTTCTGCAGTAATATCACCTGCTTTACACAAATGTCCTTGCAAAAAAACTCTGTTTTATCTAAAAAGGATTTAAAAAAAAAAAAAGTGGATGTTCTGTCCAGTAGAGTTTTACTTAAAGGGACATGAAACCCAAAATATTTATTTCATTAATCAGATATAAAATACAATGTTAAACAACTTTCTAATTTACTTCTATTATCTATTTTGTTTCATTCCCTTGGTATAATTTGTTGAATGAGCAGCAATGCACTACTGGTTTCTAACTGGACACATGGGTTATATATATACAGCCACCAATCAGCAGCTAGAACCTAGATTCCTTACCTTACCTAGATAAACCTTTCAGCAATGAATAACAAGAGATGGATGCAAATTAAATAATATAAGTAAATTGGTAAGTTGATTAAAATTGTATGCTCTGAATCATGAAAGAAGAATTTTGGGTTTCATGTCCCTTTTAACCTTTTTAATGCAAACAAATATTTTAACATGTTAAAAGGGATAATATACCACATTTTTTTCTTTCATAATTCAGATAGCACATGCAAATGTAAGCAACTTTCTAATTTACTCTTTCTTCGTTCTCCTGCTATCTTTATTAGAAAAAGAAGGAATCTAACTTAAGGAGCTGGCCCATTTTTGGTTCAGGACCCTGGATAGCGCTTGCTGATTGGTGGTTACATTTAGCCACCAATCAGCAAGCGCAACTCAGGTGCTGAACCAAAAATGGGCTGGCTCCTAAGCTTACTTTCTTGCTTTTTCAAATAAAGATACCAAGAGAACGAAGAAAAATTGATAATGGGAGTAAATTAGACAATTGCTTAAAATTTCCTGCTCTATCTGAATCGTCAAAGAAAATATTTGGGTTTAGTATCCCTTTTAACCCTTTCACTGCTAAGCCTTTTTTTCACCCCAGTGCTGATTCAATTTTGGGCTTTTCAACGCAATTGTAAGTCAAATTTCAATGAGTGACCCACACAAATGATATATATTGTTTTTCTCTTGTTAAGTGTAGTCAGTCCACGGGTCATCCATTACTTATGGAATATATCTCTTCCTAACAGGAAGCTGCAAGAGGATCACCCAAGCAGAGCTGCTATATAGCTCCTCCCCTCACATGTCATATTCAGTCATTCTCTTGCAGCCTAACTAAAGATAGGTCGCTGTGAGAGGTCTGTGGTGTTTTTTAACTTAGTTTATTTCTTCAATCAAAAGTTTATTTTAAATGGCACCGGAGTGTGCTGTTTGTTCTCAGGCAGCATTAGAAGAAGAATCTGCCTGCGTTTTCTATGATCTTAGCAGACGTAACTAAGATCCACTGGCTGTTCTCATCTGAGGAGTGAGGTAACTTCAGAAAAGGGGAATAGCATGCAGGGCCCCCTGCAAATGAGGTATGTGCAGTAAATTATTTTTCTGAGGAATGGAATTGACTGAGAAAATACTGCTGATACCAATGTAACGTAAGTTCAGCCTTAAATGCAGTGATAGCGACTGGTATTAGGCTGATGAGTGTGTGTACACTAAATGTATTTTTCTAAGGAATGGAATTGACTCTGAAAATACTGTTAATACTGAAATAATGTATGAGCCTTAACCGCAGTGAAAGCGACTGGTAGCAGGCTTATTAATAACACTTCATAACTTTTAAAATGTATGTTTAAAACGTTTACTGGCATGTTAATCGTTTTTTGTGAGGTACTTGGTGATAAAACCTATTGGGGCATGATTTTTACCACATGGCCATCTTTGTTTTCTGCATAGAAACAGTTATCTGAGCTTCCCCACTGTTGTGATATGAGTGGGAGGGGCCTATTTTAGCGCTTTTTTGCGCAGTAAAAATTCAGTCACAATCTGTCTACTTCATCCTCCATGATCCAGATCGTCTCTAGAGAGCTCAGGGGTCTTCAAAATTCATTTTGAGGGAGGTAATCAGTCACAGCAGAGCTGTGACAGTGTGTTTTGACTGTGAGAAAAACGTTAATTATTAAATTGTTATCCGTTTTTGGGTATTAAGGGGTTAATCATCCATTTGCTGGTGGGTGCAATCCTTTGCTAACTTAATACATTTACTGTGAATAATTGGTTGCTATAACTATTTTGGTTCATTGTTATTTCAACTGTGACAGCTTTTTGTGCTTCTTAAAGGCACAGTAGCGTTTTTTATATTGCTTGTAAAATTATTTAGAAAAGTATTTCCAAGCTTGCTAGTCTCATTGCTAGTCTGTTTAAACATGTCTGACTCAGATGGATCTCTTTGTTCACTATGTTTAAAGGCCAATGTGGAGCCCAATAGAAATTTGTGTACTAATTGCATTGATGTTACTTTAAATAAAAGTCAATCTTTACATGCAAAGAAATTATCACCAGACAACGAGGGGGAAGTTATGCCGACTAACTCTCCTCACGTGTCAGTACCTTCGCCTCCCGCTCAGGAGGTGCGTGATTTCGTGGCGCCAAGTACATCAGGGAGGCCCTTACAAATCACTTTGCAAGACATGGCTACTGTTATGACAGAAGTATTATCTAAATTGCCAGAATTAAGAGGCAAGCGCGATAGCTCTGGGTTAAGGACAGAGCGCGTGGATGAGGTGAGAGCCATGTCAGATACTGCGTCACAGTTTGCAGAACATGAAGACGGAGAGCTTCATTCTGTGGGTGACGGATCTGATCCAGGGAGACTGGATTCAGAGATTTCTAATTTTAAATTTAAGCTTGAGAACCTCCGTATATTGCTAGGGGAGGTATTAGCGGCTCTGAATGATTGTAACACGGTTGCAATTCCAGAAAAATTATGTAGGTTGGATAGATACTATGCGGTACCGGTGTGTACTGACGTGTTTCCTATACCTAAAAGGCTTACAGAGATTATTAGCAAGGAGTGGGATAGACCTGGTGTGCCTTTTTCCCCTCCTCCCATATTTAGGAAAATGTTTCCTATAGACGCCACCACACGAGACTTATGGCAGACGGTCCCTAAGGTGGAGGGAGCAGTTTCTACTTTAGCTAAGCGTACCACTATCCCGGTGGAGGATAGTTGTGCTTTTTCAGATCCAATGGATAAGAAATTAGAGGGTTACCTTAAGAAGATGTTTGTTCAACAAGGTTTTATCTTACAGCCCCTTGCATGCATTGCGCCTGTCACTGCTGCGGCGGCATTCTGGTTTGAGTCTCTGGAAGAGGCCATTCGCACTGCTCCATTGGATGAAATTATGAACAAGCTTAAAGCACTTAAGCTAGCTAACGCATTTGTTTCTGATGCCGTTGTACATTTAACCAAACTTACGGCTAAGAACTCCGGATTCGCCATCCAAGCGCGCAGAGCGCTATGGCTTAAATCCTGGTCAGCTGACGTGACTTCAAAATCAAAATTGCTTAATATTCCTTTCAAAGGGCAGACCTTATTCGGGCCCGGCTTGAAAGAAATTATAGCTGACATTACGGGAGGTAAGGGCCATGCTCTACCTCAGGACAGGGCCAAATCAAAGGCCAAACAGTCTAATTTGCGTGCCTTTCGTAACTTCAAGGCAGGAGCAGCACCAACTTCCTCCGCTCCAAAACAGGAAGGAGCTGTTGCTCGTTACAGGCAGGGCTGGAAAGTTAACCAGTCCTGGAACAAGGGCAAGCAGGCCAAGAAACCTGCTGCTGCCCCTAAGACAGCATGAAGAGTGGGCCCCCTATCCGGAAACGGATCTAGTGGGGGGCAGACTTTCTCTCTTCGCCCAGGCTTGGGCAAGAGATGTCCAGGATCCCTGGGCGTTGGAGATAATATCTCAGGGATATCTACTGGACTTCAAAACTTCTCCTCCACGAGGGAGATTTCATCTTTCAAGGTTATCAGCAAACCAAATAAAGAAAGAGGCGTTTCTACGCTGTGTACAAGACCTCTTACTAATGGGGGTGATCCGTCCGCGGAACTGGGTGGAACACGGGCAAGGATTCTATTCATATCTATTTGTGGTTCCCAAGAAAGAGGGAACCTTCAGACCAATCTTGGACTTAAAAATCCTAAACAAATTCCTAAGAGTTCCATCATTCAAAATGGAAACTATTCGTACCATCCTTCCCATGATCCAAGAGGGTCAATACATGACCACAGTGGACTTAAAGGATGCCTACCTTCACATACCGATTCACAAGGATCATTATCGGTACCTAAGATTTGCCTTCCTAGACAGGCATTACCAGTTTGTAGCTCTTCCCTTCGGATTAGCTACGGCTCCAAGAATCTTTACAAAAGTTCTGGGCTCACTTCTGGCGGTACTAAGACCGCGAGGCATAGCGGTGACTCCGTACCTAGACGACATTCTGATACAAGCGTCAAGTTTTCAAACTGCCAAGTCTCATACAGAGATAGTTCTGGCATTTCTGAGGTCGCATGGGTGGAAGGTGAACGTGGAAAAGAGTTCTCTATTACCACTTACAAGGGTTCCCTTTCTAGGGACTCTTATAGATTCTGTAGAGATGAAAATTTACCTGACAGAGGCCAGGTTATCAAAGCTTCTAAATGCTTGCCGTGTCCTTCATTCCATTTCACACCCGTCAGTAGCTCAGTGCATGGAAGTAATCGGCTTAATGGTAGCGGCAATGGACATAGTACCATTTGCGCGCCTGCATCTCAGACCGCTGCAATTGTGCATGCTAAGTCAGTGGAACAGGGATTACTCAGATTTGTCCCCCCTACTAAATCTGGATCAAGAGACCAGAGATTCTCTTCTATGGTGGGTTTCTCAGCCACATCTGTCCAAGGGGATGACCTTTCGCAGGCCAGATTGGACGATTGTAACAACAGACGCCAGCCTTCTAGGCTGGGGCGCTGTCTGGAACTCCCTGAAGGCTCAGGGACTATGGACTCAGGAGGAGAAACTCCTCCCAATAAATATTCTGGAATTAAGAGCAATATTCAATGCTCTCCTAGCTTGGCCTCAGTTAGCAACTCTGAGGTTCATCAGATTTCAGTCGGACAACATAACGACTGTGGCTTACATCAACCATCAAGGGGGAACCAGAAGTTCCCTAGCGATGTTGGAAGTCTCAAAGATAATTCGCTGGGCAGAGTCTCACTCTTGCCACCTGTCAGCGATTTACATCCCAGGCGTGGAGAACTGGGAGGCGGATTTTCTAAGTCGCCAGACTTTTCATCCGGGGGAGTGGGAACTTCATCCTGAGGTTTTTGCTCAACTGATTCATCGTTGGGGAAACCAGATCTGGATCTCATGGCGTCTCGCCAGAACGCCAAGCTTCCTTGTTACGGATCCAGGTCCAGGGACCCGGGAGCGGTGCTGATAGATGCTCTGACAGCTCCTTGGGTCTTCAACATGGCTTATGTGTTTCCACCATTTCCGATGCTTCCTCGTTTGATTGCCAAGATCAAACAGGAGAGAGCTTCGGTGATTCTGATAGCGCCTGCGTGGCCACGCAGGACCTGGTATGCAGACCTAGTGGACATGTCGTCCTGTCCACTGTGGTCTCTGCCTCTGAGACAGGACCTTCTAATTCAGGGTCCTTTCAACCATCCAAATCTAATTTCTCTGAGGCTGACTGCATGGAGATTGAACGCTTGATTCTATCAAAGCGTGGCTTCTCGGAGTCAGTTTTTGATACCTTTAATACAGGCTAGGAAGCCTGTTACCAGAAAAATTTACCATAAGATATGGCGTAAATATTTATATTGGTGCGAATCCAAGAGTTACTCATGGAGTAAGGTTAGGATTCCTAGGATATTGTCCTTTCTACAAGACGGTTTAGAAAAGGGCTTATCTGCTAGTTCGTTAAAGGGACAGATTTCTGCTCTGTCTATTCTTCTACACAAACGTCTGGCTGAAGTTCCAGACGTTCAGGCTTTTTGTCAGGCTTTAGCTAGGATTAAGCCTGTGTTTAAGACCGTTGCTCCGCCGTGGAGCTTAAACTTAGTTCTTAACGTTCTTCAAGGCGTTCCATTTGAACCCCTTCATTCCATTGATATCAAGCTGTTATCCTGGAAGGTTCTGTTTTTGATGGCTATTTCCTCGGCTCGAAGAGTCTCTGAGTTATCTGCCTTACATTGTGATTCTCCTTATCTGATTTTTCATTCAGACAAGGTAGTTCTGCGTACTAAACCTGGGTTCTTACCTAAGGTAGTTACTAACAGGAATATCAATCAAGAGATTGTTGTTCCATCACTGTGTCCTAACCCTTCTTCAAAGAAGGAACGACTTTTGCATAATCTGGACGTAGTCCGTGCCCTGAAGTTCTATTTGCAGGCAACTAAAGATTTTCGTCAAACTTCTTCCCTGTTTGTCGTTTACTCTGGACAGAGAAGAGGTCAAAAGGCTTCGGCTACCTCTCTCTCTGTTTGGCTTCGTAGCATAATACGTTTAGCCTATGAGACTGCTGGACAGCAGCCTCCTGAAAGGATTACAGCTCATTCTACTAGAGCTGTGGCTTCCACCTGGGCCTTTAAAAATGAGGCCTCTGTTGAACAGATTTGCAAGGCTGCGACTTGGTCTTCACTTCACACTTTTTCAAAATTTTACAAATTTGACACTTTTGCTTCTTCGGAGGCTATTTTTGGGAGAAAGGTACTTCAGGCAGTGGTTCCTTCTGTTTAATGTTCCTGCCTTGTCCCTCCCTTCATCCGTGTACTTTAGCTTTGGTATTGGTATTCCATAAGTAATGGATGACCCGTGGACTGACTACACTTAACAAGAAAAAACATAATTTATGCTTACCTGATAAATTTATTTCTCTTGTAGTGTAGTCAGTCCACGGCCCGCCCTGTCTTTAAGGCAGACCTAAATTTTAATTAAACTCCAGTCACCACTGCACCCTATGGTTTCTCCTTTCTCGTCTGGTTTTGGTCGAATGACTGAATATGACATGTGAGGGGAGGAGCTATATAGCAGCTCTGCTTGGGTGATCCTCTTGCAGCTTCCTGTTAGGAAGAGATATATTCCATAAGTAATGGATGACCCGTGGACTGACTACACTACAAGAGAAATAAATTTATCAGGTAAGCATAAATTAAGTTTTTCAGTAGGCCCAGCAAATTCATAATAGGTCATTATTACATTTCTAATTCATGGCATGTGAGAAAACCGCAGCAAAAACTGTAAAAAAAAAAAAAAAAAGTTATTTTAGTAAATAATATTGATCACCTTACTTGTCATCAAAGTTAGCCACATGTTAAATAGAGGCCCAAATGAGCTTTTGGGGGGTTATAATATAAATTAGAGAGGCCCCATTGTTACCACAGTGATCACCTGACTAAACCAACAGTAATATGTATTTTAAGAGAGGGGCTTGTCTACTATGAAAAAAAAAAACTTTATTAGGGGTCTCTAGACATACCAGTTTTTTTATTGGTCATATTTCGTCCTATTCCCAAGCTAATCCCCATGTGTTTTATTTTTAAACATCTTTGTTGTATTGCTACAGGCAATTCTCTTTCAAATGATTGGTCTTAGAGGTTTGTAGCTGCTAAGGGAGCTGAAATTGAGGGGTTCAAAGAACCTCCCCTCATCCAACTCCCTTGCAGCAACACTAAGCTGCACTATAATGGCCTTTTAAAGAGAAGGTCAATTTTCATGTGAAAGTGCCCGGTTTTTAAAAAAACTATTAAAAACGGGAGCACTTTCATTCATGAAAATTGACATTGCACCGGATTTTAAAAATACTTACCTTTTTCTTCTGAAATGCTGGATCGCCATTCTGAAACGATGCCCCGCCTGCTTCTTCCTGGTTAACTTACCCACGAGTCCTGCACGAGTCCCGTTCCTCCACCTTAGGAACTGTCTGCCACGAGTCAGTGACGAAACCGGCTTCCTCCAATCACGGCATTGCCTCAGGCAATGATTCCCCCCGGGGGAAGCCGTGATTTGAGGATGCCGGAATTGTCATTGCTGACGTATGAAGAGGCATGCGACGGGCTGGTGAATCGCTGGAGCGGCTTCAAGAAGAAAAGTTAAGTATTTTAAGAAAACAGGTAAAATGTAAACTTTCATGAATGAAAGTGCCCGTTTTTAATAGTATTTTTAAAAACCGGGCACTCATTCTTGAAAGTTTACCTTCACTTTAAGAAACAGTTTAAAGAGAGGTGGAATTATTATTCATAACTGTATTTTTGAATGTTTATCTATCTCTCTCAAGAAGAGATTCATTTTGAAGAAGTTGTGTCAAGATATAGCTTGTAATTGGATATGTGATCAGAGTCATTATGTCAGATCTTTAAGGCTTACAGTACTGGAGATTTAAGGGTAACCAATAATTAATTTTGCCATTTTAAATGTTGGGGAAAAAACTAGAACTAGATATCAGGGAGTACAGATAGAGAGAAAATCTGGGATTGTGGGGTATGATAATACGTTTGAAAGATGGTGATTTATTGTAATTTATTTTAAAATGTACACGTTAAAAGCATACAACCGTGACTCAGGGCTTTTTCACACAGCAGTAACCATATTAGTAGTTGTAAGGGATCCCATAGACAAATAATTAAATAGTTAGGGCTAGATTACAAGTGGAACACTAAATTATTGCACCCCCGCAAATTACAAGTGTCTGGTTATTGCTACCGCGAGCTCACTGTTGCAATTAGTGCTCTGAAAATTAACCAGAAAATAAATGTGTGTGTATATATATATATATATATATATATATATATATATATATATATATATATATATATATATATGTATATATGTATGTATTTTTTGTTAGAACATATAAGGTTAGGGGGTAGCGGAGTTATATAATAACAGGTAATATCTTAATACGGTAAAACTGTACTTGTATAATAAATACGTAAATTTAAAGTATTATTAGAATTACTACCTGTCGTGGAGGCTAATTAAACAGAACAGAACAACTAGCTAAACTAATTGTAATAGGAATACAATTGAGTATATAGAAATTAGCTCCACAATATAAAATATTTGTTAACTCAGCAAAAATAGAGTAGGATAAGTAAGGAAATATTTTAAGAGTTTTATTTCATTCATACATTATAATCTTTATTGCAAAAAAAATCAGTCAACACTAGGAATAATCAGTCATACAATAGCTAGGGCTAGAATACATTAAAACACTTGAACCTGGTTAATTATATAGAAATATCACTATAATCTCCTGAAATAATGTCTATCAGCCAGCATTCAAAAATGAGCTAGAAATAACTAAGCGCTTACAATCCGAGGGCTAAATTAAGTTTTAAGTATTGATACTAAGACTGAAGGCTGAGGTAGAAGTACCGATATATCAATAAGCCATAAATTTAACCAAGGTAAGCAGTTAAAAAGTAGACAACAAGGAGAGACAAAGCTGCTCCTGTCAGACCCCTGATGCGCGTTTCACAAAGAACACTTCCTCAGAGGGGGGTGAGGAAGCGTTTTTTGTGAAACGCGCGTCAGGGGTCTGACAGGAGCAGCTTTGTCTCTCCTTGTTGTCTACGTTTTAACTGCTTACCTTGGTTAAATTTATGGCTTATTGATATATCGGTACTTCTACCTCAGCCTTCAGTCTTAGCATGGTTTTACTTCAGGGAGATCATGTCAGACTAATCTAATTGACTTCTTTGATTATGTAACAAAAGTATTAGACAAGGGAGGAGCAGTTGATGTAGCATATCTAGATTTCAGCAAAGCATTTGACACCGTCCCACACAATAAACTTATTCACAAACTATATCTCCTTGGTCTAGATTCAAAAATTGTGAACTGGGTGGAATGCTGGCTTAAGGACAGAAAACAAAGTGTCTTAGTAAATGGAGTTCATTCAGCAGAGGGGGCTGTTACTAGTGGTGTTCCTCAGGGGTCAGTTCTGGGGCCTGTTTTGTTTAACATATTTATCTGCGATATCAGCAAAGGGCTACAGGGGAAAGTATGTCTCTTTGCAGATGATACAAAAATTTGCAACAGAGTGGATGTTCCAGGGGGGGTAGACAAAATGAGAAGTGATATACAACAATTGGAGGATTGGACAAATGACTGGGGTCTAAAGTTTAACACAGCAAAGTGTAAAATAATGCATTTAGGGAAGAAAAATCCAAATGTTAATTACAGACTCAATGACACTTTACTGACTGTTACAGACGAGGAACAGGACTTGGGAATTATTATTTCAGATGATTTAAAACTTAGTAAACAATGTAGTAATGCAGCGAGTAAGGCTAGCAGAATGCTTGGATGTATTGGTAGAGGTATTTGCAGCAGAAATAGTAAGGTTCTTATGCCACTTTATAGATCATTAGTTAGGCCTCATCTTGAGTATTGTGTGCAGTTCTGGAGACCATATCTTCAGAAGGATATTAACAAACTTGAATCTGTGCAAAGGAGGGCTACCAAAATGGTACATGGTCTAAAAAATAAAACTTACCAGGATAGGCTCAATGACCTAAATATGTATAGCTTAGAGGAGAGAAGGGAAAGAGGTGATATGATAGCAACTTTCAAGTACATTAAAGGGTTTAGTAAAACTGAGGCTGTGGGTATTTTACATAAAATGGAAAATTCAAGAACAAGGGGTCATGAGCTCAAGCTAAAGGGTAGTAGATTCAGAAGTAATTTGAGGAAGCACTTCTTTACAGAAAGAGTGATTGATTTATGGAATAAACTTCCTCAAGAGGTAGTAGCAACAAACACTGTGGGGGACTTTAAAAATGCATGGGACAAGCATAGGGCTATCCTACGAACTAGATAAGTTTATACTGTTAGGTAAGGTCGGGCAGACTTGCTGGGCCTATGGCTCTTATCTGCCGTCAATATCTATGTTTCTATGTTTCTAATATTTAAAACTTAATTTAGCCCTCAGATTGTAAGGGCTTAGTATATTCTAGCTCATTTTTGACTGCTTGCTGATAGACATTATTTCAGGAGATTATAGTGATATTTCTATATAATTAACCAGGTTCAAGTGTTTTTAATGTATTCTAGCCCTAGCTATTGTATGACTGTTTATTCCTAGTGTTGACTGAATTTTTTTGCAATAAAGATTATAATGTATGAATGAAATGAAACTCTTAAAATTTTTCCTTACTTATCCTACTTTATCCTACTCTATTTTTGCTGAGTTAACAAATATTTTATTTTGTGGAGCTAATTTCTATATACTCAATTGTATTCCTTTTACAATTAGTTTAGCATATATATATATAAGAATGTATTTGCAAATTATGGTGGAAAATAAGTATTTGGTCAATATCAAAAGTTCATCTCAATACTTTGTTATATATCCTTTGTTGGCAATGACAGAGGTAAAACGTTTTCTGTAAGTCTTCACAAGGTTGTTACACACTGTTGCTGGTATGTTGGCCCATTCCTTTATGCAGATCTCCTCTAGAGAAGTGATGTTTTGGGGCTGTCGCTGGGTAACACAGACTTTCTACTCCCTCCAAAGGTTTTCTATGGGGTTGAGATCTGGAGAATGGCTTGGTTACTCCAGGACCTTGAAATGCTTCTTACAAAGCCACTCCTTCGTTGCCCAGGCGGTGTGTTTGGGATCATTGTCATGCTGAAAGACCCAGCCACGTTTCATCTTCAATGCCCTTGCTGATGGAAGGAGGTTTGCACTCAAAATCTCACGATACATGGCCCCATTCATTCTTTCATGTACACGGATCAGTCGTCCTGTTCCCTTTGCAGAAAAACAGCCCCAAAGCATGATGTTGCCACCCCAATGCTTCACAGTAGGTATGGTGTTCTTTGGGAGAATTCTCTCTCCTCCAAACACAATGAGTTGTGTTTCTACCAAACAGTTCTATTTTGGTTTCATCTGACCATATGGCATTCTCCCAATTCACTTCTGGATCATCCAAATGCTCTCTAGCATACTTCAGACGGGCCTGGACATGTACTGGCTTAAGCAGGGGGACACGTCTGGCACTGCAGGATCTGAGTCCCTGGCGGCGTAGTGTGTTACTGATGGTAGCCTTTGTTACGTTGGTCCTAGCTGTCTGCAGGTCATTCACTAGGTCCCCCCGTGTGGTTTTGGGATGTTTGCTCAGCATTCTTGTGATCATTTTGACCCCACGGGGTGAGATCTTGCGTGGAGCCCCAGATGGAGGGAGATTATCAGTGGTCTTGTATGTCTTCCATTTTCTAATTATTGCTCCCACAGTTGATTTCTTCACACCAAGCTGCTTGCCTATTGCAGATTCAGTCTTCTCAGCCTGGTGCAGGTCTACAATTTTGTTTCTGGGATCCTTCGACAGCTCTTTGGTCTTCACCATAGTGGAGTTTGGAGTGTGACTGTTTGAGGTTGTGGACAGGTGTCTTTTATACTGATAACAAGTTCAAACAGGTGCCATTAATACAGGTAATGAGTGGAGGACAGAGGAGCCTCTTAAAGAAGAAGATACAGGTCTGTGAAAGCCAGAAATCTTGCTTGTTTGTAGGTGACCAAATACTTATTTTCCACCATAATATGCAAATAAATTCTTTCCAAATCAGACAATGTGATTGTCTGGATGTGTTTCCACATTTTGTCTCTCATAGTTGAGGTATACCTATGACGAAAATTACAGGCCTCTCTCATCTTCTTAAGTGGGAGAACTTGCACAATTGGTGGCTGACTAAATACTTTTTTGCCCCACGATATATATATATATATATATATATATATATATATATATATATATATATATATATATATATATATATATATATATATATATATATAGACGGATGGAAAATTTGCTAATTTTATTAATTGTGTTGCAATAGTGATTTTATGATAAATTCAATGGAATACCAACTTTTTAACAATATGTATGGTGCAGACCCATAAAATAGTTATAAAAATACATTATAAGGGAGATTAAGGTGCTTTAAAATAAGACACCTAAAAAGACTGGGATTTCAGCTCTCTTTTAAATTTAGATAGCCAACACATTTTTAAGTTTGAAACAATGTTTTGTTTATTCATACACCGTGTTGAGCTCAAGCTCATAGATTTTACAGCATCCAGAGCAAGCTGGAGTCTACTAAAATCGAAATTATATATAGAAAGATCAAAGTGCATGTACAAAAATAACCATTTAACATTAAAACAAATAAATTTCAAGGACCGGTCCAAATGAGGTGACAAGCTGAATCAGAACTATAATGCTCTCTAATATGTAGAAAGCTGTAATAAGCCCATTACAATGTTGCAAATGAATGCGCACAGCAATAGAAAGCCTCCATAACAAAGTCACAGACCCATAAGGGTTTTAGTTTAACTGTTAACTATAAGAGAGTTTAGTCGATTGCTGTGCAAAATCACCTGACTAAATCAGACAATGAAAATCTAAAGTCAACATTTGTGTCGCATGTAGCACTGAATGCAAGACACTTTCAATGCAAAGAGAGAAACATATTTACAATTCCACATATAAATTAATAGTACATGCAGTTCATGGGGTTGTGCTCTTATAGCACAGTTTATCTTAGTAAAAAGTTCAACAGATAAGTGATCTGTTACGTCACGTGCTGTTCAGTAAGTTGAAAATCCTCCGGTCAAGATGAGCTTATAGGAGGAGTGTAAATTATCAACATGAATGAGACCTCCAAACAAGGTTTAAAGCCAAACTGTCGTAATTAAGCAGCAGACATTCGCAAAGTCAAATTACAGCAGAAAAGGTAAATCAAGAACAGAGTAGGAAAAGATAATGGTGCAGGAGGATATCCCTTTAAATACGATATCCCTCTGTCAACTGCATCTATCTTTTAGCGTGAAGCAACAGAAGTGGCGTCAGTCATTAATAGCAGGAATTATATATATTAGTTGAAGAGATATATGAGCCAAGCGAAAGTGCAGGAGGATACTTAGCTTGTATAGTCGTGCCCCTCTGTCAACTGCACCTGTTTGGCAACTTTACCAATCTTCGTGTTTCCATCCAAGAAATGCTTCACCAACTCTTCATAAATTCTGCTATACGGACCAAGCTAGAATGCTTTTCAACAGGCTGCAAGTAGATTTGCCTTGTGTGGACTTATTCCAAAAGAGAAATGGCACGCTAAACTTATTCCACCATGAAAGCAACCAGATCAGCGTGTCAGATCACGTGGAGCGGCCAGCCAATGCCTACGCGCGTTTCACCCCCTCGTCACTAGAGAGACGGGGTTTCCTCAGGACTTGATGGTTACAATGGGTGTTGTGAGCGATTTTAACTTCACATTTACTCCGCCCAGAGTGGGAGGTGAAAATTAAGCAACAACTTTAAAACCTTAACAATTACATAAAGTTATATATATTGAAAAAGAACTTTCTATATCTTATTTTACCATAATGATCGAAGACCTATATAAAAGATCTTTTCAATTGCTAACTACACATTCAAAAGGAATTATCTATTAGAATTTTACTAGTTAGAGAAAGCAGGCCATGTCCAATCTTTCATTTAAGCCATTAGCACCAGTGGTAGAGAGGTCATAGATCCATCTACATTATTTTTGTAGAAGGACTTTATCATTATCACCACCTCTACCACTGGTAATACCCCTGTCGATGCCAGTCACCCTCATACAATCGGGACTAGAGGTGTGAAATACCTCAAAATGCTTTGTTACACTACTATTCTGTATTTTATTTTTAATATCGTCTCTATGTTCAAGAATCCTGTATTTGAGTAATCTTTTAGTCTTACCTACATAAAAACAGGGACAGCTACAACTGAGTAGATATACTACTCCTTCTGAGTTTCAGTGTATATATAATGATGTGTGTATGTGTGTGTATGTGTGTGTGTATGTGTGTGTGTATGTATGTATGTATATATATATATATATATATATATATATATATATATATATATTAAAAATTACTTTTTTCCCCTATGTAAATAACATAAGAATGTAAAATATGTGTAACGTGCTTTAGGTTTCGTGCTTTAAAGGGGCAGTCTAGTCAAAATTAAACTTTCATGATTCAGATAGGGCATGCAATTTTAAACAACTTTCCAATTTACTTCTATTATCTAATTTGCTCAATTCTTTAGATATCCTTTGTTGAAGAAATAGCAATGCATATGTGTGATCCAATCACACAAGGCCTCTAGGTGCAGCAACCAATCAGCAGCTACTGAGCATATCTAGATATGCTTTTCAGCAAGTGATATCAAGAGAATGAAGCAAATTAGATAATAGAAGTAAATTAGAAAGTTGTTTAAAATGACATGCTCTTTCTAAATCACGAAAGAAAAAATTGGCTTTCATGTCCCTTTAAGTCTAATGCGGTGTTGAGTTAGCACACATGAAAAATCTTAAGGCGCGTTATTGAAATAATATGAAATATGAAATAATAATTATTAAAAATTATGACTACTAAAAAATTTGAAATTATTTTTTATCCCTAACCCTTTACATAAGGTCTTCAGTTCCGCTTACCCGACGTGCGTTAAATTTGAATATGCTCAAGCTAACGTGTTTACTTTCAACTTGTAATACGTGTGCAAATTAACGCACCCATGATATTCTTATATTGCTCACACGCAAACGTTAGAACGCCACTTGTAATCTATCCCATAATGTATTGGGGAGAGTTCCAGTATTCTCCAGCATGGAGGAAGTTACTGACAGAAATACAAAACCATAATACAGATCTTTGTAACATAAAATATATATGAAGACACTAAAACTGAATAGAAATTTAGGCATTTTAATAGAAAATCTGAGAATCAAAGAGAGCAAATAGGAAACACAATAGAGACTCTCTTAGTGCAATTTTTTTTTAAAAATAATTATTTTACCTTGAATAAATAATTTTTAAACCTACCCACTCATGTAGTAAACAGTAATGGAGATAACAAAGGCCATTGCTACTTAGGTAAAACATTGGAAGCGCAAGCACATTTTAGTGAGGCGGGTAAAGGGTGGTTAACTACCGCACTGCCAAAGTAAGCTCTAAGCTGCAAAACTATATAAAGATTCATAAAGCGTGCTAACCGAGTCAGGCATGTGGCTCAGTAGCGCGGGGGGGGGGAGTTCCTAAAGCAAAAGGAGCAAATCCACACTAAAGTAGCGCACTCCGTCAATGAATCAGCTCAATAAATAAAGACTGTTTCACTGAAGGCAAAAAAATTCTCGCAAAGAATCTAGAGCACAATAAAAGTAAATGGTGCGCGCTTCCACAGTTCTAACAGTAATAACAATACTGAAACAAATAATCCTATTTTAAAAACAATTGTATAAATTCCAATAAAGACATAATAAAAAAATATACTAAGAATCTCTAATGTCCCTATATTTTCTCCAAATAGTACGGTTAGACTATAATGTAATAAGTCTAGAGAAAACGGGGTAGTGTCTGTATAGTAAATTGTCCCCTGGCTATGATGTTCTATACAATATGTTCCTGCTAACAGCCTGCAGGCTATGTGAGTACAAGTTGCAGAAATTACTGCTTCCAGTAAAGAGCCCATCCAGTGCTGAGCACATTACAGCAGAGGATTCAAGTGTGAAGTATATTGATGACCCAACAAAAGGAGACTAGGGGACCAGTCCCGGCGACACCTGTGGCAGGCTTGTTCACTGGGAGCGATTATGCCACTGCCCAATACTTCAACAATCTCTCCTCTCTCAGTAGCAGCTATTTGAGGGGGAAAATTAGTCCAGGGACCCCTCTCAACAAAGAATCTGGAGCACCTCAATTCTTCACATTCCTCCTGGGAGGCACAGATTAGACTTGCATACCAGAGAGATGGAAGGGATTAGTACTCCTGGCATTTTTGCCTCCTCCTAGTGGCCAAGAGTTGAATCGTTGACTCACCGCCTTATGAAAGAAAGTGGTGTGTGTGTCATCTGCACTAACACCGTTGTACGGAAGACGACAATGTGTGTACTTGATTCATTTAAGAAAATATGTATTAGAAAAGAGAGTTATATAAAAAAACAAGTTAAAGGGAAATAAAAGAGCAAAATAAAATGCCATAAACGGGCTTGAATAATTTGTACAAAATCTAGAAGACAGAAACTGTTGGCTACCACAGACAAATATGTATATATACACAAACATACGTATCAGTGTGCCAGCATATAAATTTGTATGTGTGTATATGTATGTGTGTGTGTATGTAAATGTGTGTGCATGTATGTATATGTGTATATATATATATACATACATACACAAATATTAATTACACTCACACACCTACATAATATAATAACCCAATAGAAGATGGTTTTGGATTTTACAGCTGCAAGGACTAGACAGAATCCATCTGCACCAAGCTAAATTTAGGTGCAGCCGTCAGTGGGAAGTGGGATATCTTGGGGACTCTAAACAAGGGTGCCAGGGTCTAATTTTAAAGCACCAATAGCTCCCTGGTGCCTGGGTTTGTGAAGCCCTGTGCATTTTATCATTGTACTAAGTGTGACTTCTTATCTAGCCCTATATGTTTATCCTTCAGAGGGTAGATCCACTGATTTCTTATTTCTTCAATTTAAGTGTGTATTTTGCAATTCTTGTATGGATTGCCTTATACATGCTAACCAGTTAAATTGCTGCTCTTGCTTCTAAAGGAATCTGTCCTCCATCTGTCTGTATGGTACAAGGGAGTTCAGAATTTACTGCAGGTTTTAAAGATTTTTGTGCGCTCAGCCATGCCTCCTGCAAATAAGTGTGAAAGAGTCTCTGAATCTAGCTTTTCTGGATCTCTAAGGGTCAGATCAGCTATACAGTTACTTTCAGTCTCAGGGTTTAACATATCAGCAGGGCCGGGTCAACCATGAGACCAAGTGGGTCCAAGGGACGCAGGCAGCACTTGACAAGGGGCAGCACTTTATTGACTGAGTTAGTCACTGTCAGACCCCTGTCTTCTGTCTCTGTCCGGGAATGAACAAAGACACAGAATAAACCCCCTAAATTCTTTCCCACTTATGCTGAGTAAGCATTGGTTGCATGCAGGTAGGCAAGCTTAGTAATGTCAGTGGCCAGGCTAGTAGGTTGATATGTTAATCAATAATGTTATTATTGTGGGGCGTCATTGTAATTTCAGACCCAGGCAGCACAATGTCTTGAGCCGGCCCTGCATATCAGATCCATCTTTTGCAGGTGAAGTAGTCCATATGACCAGTCATGAGTCAGTTGCTGATCTGGATACAGAATCATCCTCTTTCATGTTCATACTTTAACATTTTTGCTCTCTCCTGGAGGTGAAGACTTTATGTACTTAGGGGACAATACCCCAGGCATTCTGAGGAAAAATCAATCAAACAATTAGATTTGATTTTCAAACCATTGGTTAAAGTTCCAGTTTTTTTTTTCTGTTCCAGACGCTTTTACTGAGATCATTAACAAAGAGTGGTCTAAGCCTGGGCTACTTTTTAATCCATCTTCAGCATTCAAAATGATGCTTTCCCTTACCGGCTTCTAGTAGGGTTACTATACTTAAAGGGACATTGTACACTAGATTTTTCTTTGCATAAATGTTTTGCAGATGATCCTTTTTATATAGCTCATCTGGGAGTGTTTTTGTAACAATGTATCGTTTCTCTTGTAAGGTGTATCCAGTCCACGGATCATCCATTACTTGTGGGATATTCTCCTTCCCAACAGGAAGTTGCAAGAGGAAACCCACAGCAGAGCTGCTATTTAGCTCCTCCCCTAACTGCCATATCCAGTCATTCTCTTGCAACTCTCAACAAAGATGGAGGTAGTAAGAGGAGAGTGGTGAAATATAGTTAGTTTTGTCTTCAATCAAAAGTTTATTATTTTTAAATGGTACCGGAGTTGTACTATTTTTTTATCTCAGGCAGCATTTGAAGAAGAATCTGCCTGCGTTTTCTATGATCTTAGCAGAAGTAACTAAGATCCACTGCTGTTCTCACATATGTCTGAGGAGTGACGTAACTTCAGAGGGAGAATGGCGTGCAGGTTATCCTGCTATTGAGGTATGTGCAGTTTTAAGTTTTTCTAGGGACGAGAAAATGCTGCTGGTACCTGATTAATGTAAGTTAAGCCTAAAAACAGTGATTTAATAGCGACTTGTATCAGGCTTACTAACTGAGATATATATACTCTGATAATATCGCAATATAAAACGTTTGCTGGCATGTTTAATCGTTTTTATATATGCTTTGGTGATAAAACTTATTGGGGCCTAGTTTTTTCCACATGGCTGGCTTGATTTTTGCCTAGAAACAGTTTCCTGAGGTATTTCCACTGTTATAGATGAGTGGGAGGGGCCTATTTTAGCGCTTTTTTTGCGCAGTTAAAATTGCAGACAGAGACATTCAGCTTCCCTCAGCAGTCCCCTGCATGATATAGGACATCTCTGAAGGGCTCTAAAGGCTTCAAAAGTCGTTTATTGAGGAAGGTAGGACCACAGCTGAGCTGTGGCAGTTGTTGTGACTGTTTAAAAAACGTTTAAATCGTTGTTTTGATCCGTTTTTTGCATTAAGGGGTTAATCTTCCATTTGCAAGTGGGTGCAATGCTCTGCTAACCTATTACATACACTGTAAAAATTTCGTTTGGATTACTGCCTTTTTTTCATTGTTTTTGACAAAATTTGTTTCTCTTAAAGGCACAGTACCGTTTTTTATATTTGCTTGTTAACTTGATTAAAGTGTTTTCCAAGCTTGCTAGTCTCATTGCTAGTCTGTATAAACATGTCTGACATAGAGGAAACGCATTGTTCATTATGTTTAAAAGCCATGGTGGAACCCCATATGAGAATGTGTACTAAATGTATTGATTTCACTTTAAACAATAAAGATCAGCTTTTATCTTTAAAAAATGTATCACCAGAAGATTCTGACGAGGGGGAAGTTATGCCGACTAACTCTCCCCACGTGTCAGACCCTTTGACTCCCGCTCAAGGGACTCACACTAAAATGGCGCCAAGTACATCAAGGACGCCCATAGCGATTACTTTACAAGACATGGCGGCAGTCATGGATAATACACTGTCAGCGGTATTAGCCAGACTACCTGAATTTAGAGGAAAGCGTGATAGCTCTGGTGTTAGGCGTAATACAGAGCATATAGACGCTTTAAGGCCCATGTCTGATACTGCATCACAATATGCAGAAGCTGAGGACGGAGAGCTTCAGTCTGTGGGTGACATCTCTGACTCAGGGAAGCCTGATTCGGATATTTCTACTTTTAAATTTAAGCTTGAGAACCTCCGTGTATTGCTTAGAGAGGTTTTAGCTGCTCTGAATGACTGTGACACAATTGCAGTGCCAGAGAAATTGTGTAGACTGGATAAATACTATGCAGTGCCGGTGTGTACTGATGTTTTTCCAATACCTAAAAGGTTTACAGAAATTATTAATAAGGAGTGGGATAGACCCGGTGTGCCGTTTCCCCCCCCCCTCCTATTTTTAGAAAAATGTTTCCAATAGACGCCACCACACGGGACCTATGGCAGACGGTCCCTAAGGTGGAGGGAGCAGTTTCTACCTTAGCAAAGCGTACTACTATCCCTGTCGAGGACAGTTGTGCTTTTTCAGATCCAATGGATAAAAAATTAGAGGGTTACCTTAAGAAAATGTTTATTTATCAAGGTTTTATCCTGCAGCCCCTTGCATGCATTGCTCCTGTCACTGCTGCTGCGGCGTTCTGGTTTGAGTCTCTGGAAGAGGCTTTACAGACAACTACTCCATTGACTGAAATACTTGACAAGCTTAGGGCACTCAAGCTAGCTAACTCTTTTGTTTCTGATGCCATTGTTCATTTGACTAAACTAACGGCTAAGAATTCTGGATTCGCCATCCAGGCGCGTAGGGCGCTATGGCTTAAATCAGCTGACGTGACTTCAAAGTCTAAATTACTTAACATTCCCTTCAAGGGGCAGACCCTATTCAGGCCTGGTTTGAAGGAAATTATTGCTGACATTACTGGAGGTAAGGGTCATGCCCTTCCTCAAGACAGGGCCAAACAGTCTAATTTTCGTGCCTTTCGAAACTTCAAGGCAGGTGCAGCATCAACTTCCTCTGCTACAAAACAAGAGGGAACTTCTGCTCAGTCCAAGCCGGCCTGGAAACATAACCAGTACTGGAACAAGGGCAAGCAGGCCAAGAAGCCTGCTGCTGCCTCTAAGACAGCATGAAGGAACGGCCCCCTATCCGGTAACGGATCTAGTAGGGGGCAGACTTTCTCTCTTCGCCCAGGCGTGGGCAAGAGATGTTCAGGATCCCTGGGCGTTGGAGATTATATCTCAGGGATATCTTCTGGACTTCAAAGCTTCCCCCCCACAAGGGAGATTTCACCTTTCACGATTATCTGCAAACCAGATAAAGAGAGAGGCATTCTTACGCTGTGTGCAAGACCTCCTAGTTATGGGAGTGATCCATCCAGTTCCACAGAAGGAACAGGAACAGGGACAGGGATTTTATTCAAATCTGTTTGTGGTTCCCCAAAAAGAGGGTACCTTCAGACCAATTTTGGATCTAAAGATCTTAAACAAATTCCTCAGAGTTCCATCTTTCAAAATGGAAACTATTCGGACCATCCTACCCATGATCCAAGAGGGTCAGTACATGACCACAGTGGATTTAAAGGATGCTTACCTTCACAATCCGATACACAAAGATCATCATCGGTTCTTAAGGTTTGCCTTTCTAGACAGGCATCACCAATGTGTGGCTCTTCCCTTCGGGTTAGCTACAGCCCCTAGAATTTTTACAAAGGTTCTGGGGTCGCTTCTGGCGGTCCTAAGACCGCGGGGCATAGCAGTAGCCCCTTATCTGGACGACATCCTGATACAGGCGTCAAACTTTCAGATTGCCAAGTCCCATACGGACATAGTTCTGGCATTTCTCTGGTCACATGGGTGGAAGGTGAACGAGGAGAAGAGTTCTCTATCCCCACTCACAAGAGTCTCCTTCCTAGGGATTCTGATAGATTCTGTAGAAATGAAGATTTACCTGACAGAATCCAGGTTATCAAAATGTCTACATCTCAGACCGCTGCAACTATGCATGTTCAGTCAGTGGAACAGGGATTACACAGATTTGTCCCCTCTGCTAAATTTGGATCAAGAGACCAGAGATTCTCTTCTCTGGTGGCTATCTCAGGTCCATCTGTCCAAGGGTATGACCTTTCGCAGGCCAGATTGGACAATTGTAACGACAGATGCCAGCCTGCTAGGTTGGGGTGCAGTCTGGAACTCCCTGAAGGCTCAGGGATCGTGGACTCAGGAGGAGAAACTCCTTCCAATAAATATTCTGGAATTGAGAGCAATCTTCAATGCTCTTCTAGCTTGGCCTCAGTTAGCAACCCTGAGGTTCATGAGATTTCAGTCGGACAACATCACGACTGTAGCTTACATCAACCATCAAGGGGGAACCAGGAGTTCCCTATCGATGTTAGAAGTCTTCAAGATAATTCGCTGGGCAGAGACTCACTCTTGCCACCTATCAGCGATCCATACCCCAGGTGTGGAGAACTGGGAGGTGGATTTTCTAAGTCGTCAGACTTTTCATCCTGGGGAGTGGGAACTCCATCCGGAGGTGTTTGCTCAATTGATTCATCGTTGGGGCAAACCAGAATTGGATTTCATGGCGTCTCGTCAGAACGCCAAGCTTCCTTGTTATGGATCCAGGTCCAGGGACCCAGAAGCGACGCTGATAGATGCTCTAGCAGCGCCTTAGTTCTTCAACCTGGCTTATGTGTTTCCACCGTTTCCTCTGCTCCCTCGACTGATTGCCAAAGTCAAACAGGAGAGAGCATCGGTGATCTTATTAGCGCCTGCGTGGCCACGCAGGACCTGGTATGCAGACCTAGTGGACATGTCATCCTTTCCACCATGGACTCTGCCTCTGAGACGAGACCTTCTATTACAAGGTCCTTTCAATCATCCAAATCTAATTTCTCTGAGACTGACTGCCTGAAGATTGAACGCTTGATTTTATCAAAGCGTGGCTTCTCCGAGTCAGTCATTGATACCTTAATACAGGCACGAAAGCCTGTCACCAGGAAAATCTACCATAAGATATGGCGTAAATATCTTTATTTGTGTGAATCCAAGAATTACTCATGGAGTAAGGTTAGGATTCCTAGGATATTGTCTTTTCTCCAAGAGGGTTTGGAAAAAGGATTATCAGCTAGTGCTTTAAAGGGACAGATTTCTGCTCTGTCTATTCTTTTACATAAGCGTCTGGCAGATGTTCCAGACATTCAGGCATTTTGTCAGGCTTTGTTTAGAATCAAGCCTGTGTTTAAACCTGTTGCTCCCCCATGGAGCTTAATTGGTTCTTAATGTTCTTCAAGGGGTTCCGTTTGAACCTCTTCATTCCATAGATATCAAACTTTTATCTTGGAAAGTTCTGTTTTTGATGGCTATTTCCTCGGCTCGTAGAGTATCCGAGTTATCTGCTTTACAATGTGATTCTCCTTATCTGATTTTCCATGCAGATAAAGTAGTTCTGCGTACAAAACCTGGGTTTTTACCTAAGGTGGTATCTAATAAGAATATCAATCAAGAGATTGTTGTTCCATCATTGTGTCCTAATCCTTCTTCTAAGAAGGAACGTCTTTTACATAATCTGGACGTGGTCCGTGCTTTAAAGTTTTACTTACAAGCTACTAAAGATTTTCGTCAAACATCTACTTTGTTTGTTGTTTACTCTGGACAGAGGAGAGGTCAAAAGGCTTCGGCAACCTCTCTTTCTTTTTGGCTAAGAAGCATAATACGCTTAGCCTATGAGACTGCTGGACAGCAGCCCCCTGAAATGATTACAGCTCATTCCACTAGAGCTGTGGCTTCCACCTGGGCCTTTAAAAATGAGGCTTCTGTTGAACAGATTTGCAAAGCGGCGACTTGGTCTTCGCTTCATACCTTTTCAAAATTCTATAAATTTGATACTTTTGCTTCTTCGGAGGCTGTTTTTGGGAGACAGGTTCTACAGGCAGTGGTTCCTTCCATTTAAGTTCCTGCCTTGTCCCTCCCTTCATCCGTGTACTTTAGCTTTGGTATTGGTATCCCACAAGTAATGGATGATCCGTGGACTGGATACACCTTACAAGAGAAAACACAATTTATGCTTACCTGATAAATTTATTTCTCTTGTGGTGTATCCAGTGCACGGCCCGCCCTGTCAGTTTAAGGCAGGTCAAAATTTAGATTTAAACTACAGTCACCACTGCACCCTATGGTTTCTCCTTTCTCGGCTTGTTTCGGTCGAATGACTGGATATGGTAGTTAGGGGAGGAGCTATATAGCAGCTCTGCTGTGGGTTTGCTCTTGCAACTTCCTGTTGGGAAGGAGAATATCCCACAAGTAATGGATGATCCGTGGACTGGATACACCACAAGAGAAATAAATTTATCAGGTAAGCATAAATTGTGTTTTCGCTTATTTTTTTAATAACATTGTGTTGATTTTCCATGCCCCACAGTGTCAGATGTATGCATGCATTTGCAGACTACTGTTGGCTCCTGTTTGTCTAATCTGTCTTTTCATATGCAGGATGGGGGGGGGCTGTCTCTGCTCCCAGCCCCTTTCACTGGGTGTTCCAGCTAGCATAATAGTGCTAAATCTGGAGCTTCTGAATAAGTTTTTAAAAGGTTTTATACTGGATTTTTAGATCAGTATCTGTGCATATTCTTCTTTTATAGTTGTGTCTATTACATGCGGTTATATGAAAATAGGTGTTTACTGTCCCTTTTAAAATGGATGATGTGATTTCCACTTATTATTTCTTTTGAGGATAGTATATCTTTTAGAATCTCTATGGATAGAAAATGTATAGGTTTTTTTTTCATAGAAAAGCATTTCTACAAGCGGGTTACATATATCAGTATTGCATCCGCTGCTACTCATAAACGTGATAATCTTTCGGATCAGACCTCAGAAGATCTAGTCTTGGAATTTACAGCTTGGGTATTAGTTCACAGGAGTAATAGATCATGAACTCTCACCACCTTATGAAAGAGAACAAAATTAATATCTTCCATGGGGGTGAGAGTCCATTAGCCTTATCCTGGTGGCAGTTCTAACTTGCACCTCCTTTTTCTCTAATTTGCCCTTTTTCTACCTTTTCTTGGTTATTAGTAAGACTAGCAGAAAGGTGAGCGGGATTAAGTGCTCTTGGAGTTTTTGGAATCTTTGTCCCCTCCTAGTGGCCAGGAGTTGAATCCCAGGAATAATGAATTGTGAACTCACCACCATTAAATAAACAAATTTATCAGGAAAATGTTGTTTTTAAACCCGTTAGACCATTTAATGTTGCCAATAAAACAATCCAGGAATATATCTGTGAATATTCAGTTATCTGTTTTCCGAAGTTCAATTAGTTCTGAATGAGCCTATAGTAAGGATGGCACCAAAATTGGCAATAAAAAAAATTCTTGCTTGTCCATGGTACCCTTTTTCAAAATAATAAATAAAAGTGCATTAACCCCTTAAAGGGACAGTCTAGTCAAAGTTATACTTGCATAATTCAGATAGGTAATGCAATTTTAAACAACTTTCCAATTTACTTTTTTCATCAGATTTGCTTTATTCTCTTGGTATTCTTTGTTAAAAGCTAAACCTAGGTAGGCTCATATGCCAATTTCTAAGCCCTTGAGGCCGCCCCTTATTTCAATGCATTTGGCAGTTTATCACAGCTAGATGGCGTTAGTTCATCTGTGTCATACAGATAACATTGTGACCACGCCCATAGAATTAAAATAAGAGGGCACTGATTGGCTAAAATGCAAGTCTGTCAAAAGAACTGAAATAAGGGGTAGTCTGCAAAGGCTTAGATACAAGATAATCACAGAGTTAAAAAATATGTTTATATAACTGTGTTGGTTATGCAAATTGGGGAATGGGTAATAAAGGGATTATCTATCTTTTTAAAACAATAAAAATTCTGGTGTAGACTGTCCCTTTAACTGTGGATGACATGTGGTCGTCTGCACAATGCTAATGAGAACCAGGTGTTGTCATCTGGAGTGGGGGACACTTGTAGAGCGGATCACGCTTCTCCCTGCAGTGTTAGTCAACTTAAGAGGTGGCGTCAGGTTAGGTTTCAGTTGAGGGAATCCAGGGATGTAAGCGACGTCTCCACGTTTGGGTATGGTGATGCCACTTAGAACTGGAAACCCAGAAGTGGCAGTGACAGTGAATTAGGAGAAGCGAGCTGGATGGGGGGGCAGGTAAACCCCTCTCAATCTCAGCTCTCATATCCTACACCCCCCCCACCAAAACACATCATTGGAAAGGTAATAGAGGTTAAAATGTAAAAACACTTTTATAAAAAATAAAAAATAAACAACAAACAAAAAAAAGAAGGAAGGGTGTCTCTAAGTTCCTGTAACGGGTGATGAAAAAGCCCTAGAGCACCCTATGACCATTAGTTATAAAGCCCAGAAGCCCCTCTTTACGTTATACACATATACTCAAAGGCTCCTATATATATATATATATATATATATATATATATATATATATATATATATATATATATATATATATATATATATATATATATATAAAGAAACCTGTGCTTCTTTTAACATTACAGTTTACAAAACACGCACGCACACACTTGTTTACCACCTTCTTTATTAAAATTTTATTATGAACATACCTTTTTTTTTCTCTCTCCACACATTTTGTTGTATAATTGTTGCATAACTATTATAGATATACATAAAATAATTATTATTATCCGTAGCGCTGGGTACAACGATAGGGGTATACAATGACTAGGATTTGTGATAAAATGCAAAACTAAACAAATCTAGTACAGGAGGAAGAGGGCCCTGCTCCGGAGAGCTCACACTCTATAGCTTTAGGGTGCAGAGACATAAGGTTGGGGTAGCTCGGCGACTTAGGTGGATGAGTCTAGCAGAAGCATTCATAATAGTTTGGAGGAAGGAGAGGCAGTGCTTTGGAAGGCCATTTAGGAGTAGATTGCAATAATCAATGCGTGACAAAATGAAGGAATGAATAAGTATTTCTCCTGTTAAGTGTAGTCAGTCCACGGGTCATCATTACTTATGGGATATTAACTCCTCCCCAACAGGAAGTGCAAGAGGATCACCCAAGCAGAGCTGCTATATAGCTCCTCCCCTCTACGTCACACCCAGTCATTCTCTTGCACCCAACTAATAGATAGGATGTGTGAGAGGACTGTAGTGATTAAACTTAGTTTTTTATATCTTCAATCAAAAGTTTGTTATTTTAAACGACACCGGAGTGTGTTGTTTCCTTCTCAGGCAGAATTTGAAGAAGAATCTACCTGAGTTTTTTGTATATGATCTTAGCGGACGTAACTAAGATCCGTTTGCTGTTCTCGGCCATTCTGAGGAGTAAGGTAACTTCAGATCAGGGGACAGCGGGCAGGTTCACCTGCAAAGAGGTATGTTGCAGTATATTATTTTCTAAGGAATGGAATTGACTTTGAAAATACTGCTAATACCGATATAATGTAAGTACAGCCTTAAATGCAGTAGTAGCAACTGGTATCAGGCTGACATGTATATATGTTAACACTTAAGTATTTCTGGGGAATGGCACTTCACTGGGAAAATACTGTATGCATATAACTTTTAGCCTAACTTGCAGTGGGAGCGACTAGCAGCAGGCTTTTTAATGACATTTCATATATTAGATTTTAAACGTTTACTGGCATGTTAAATCGTTTAATTATCTGAGGTACTTGGTGAAAATTGTTTTGGGCTTTATTTTCCACATGGCTGTCGTTGTTTTAAATTAAAACAGTTTACTGAGCTTCCCTCACTGTTGTAGTGGTAGTGGGAGGGGCCTATTTTGGCGCTTTTTCTACGCATCAGAAATTCAGTCACAGTCTGTCTTTTTCTCCCTGCATGATCCAGGACGTCTCCACAGAGCTCAGGGGTCTTCAAAACTAGTTTTGAGGGAGGTAATCACTCACAGCAGACCTGTGAGACTGTGCTTGACTGTGATAAAAACGCTTATATTGTCAATTGTTATACGTTTTTTTCTGATATTAAGGGTTAATCATCCATTGCTAATGTGTGCAATCCTTTGCTAAATTTGGTTTATATAACTAATCCGGTTCATTGTTATTCAACTGTGACAGTTTTTGTGTGCTTCTTAAAGGCACAGTAACGTTTTTACATATTGCTTGTAAATTTAGTTGAAAAGTATTTCCAAGCTTGCTAGTCTAATTGCTAGTTTGTTTAAACATGTCTGACACAGAGGAAACTCTTTGTGCAATATGTTCAAAAGCCGAGGTGGAGCCCAATAGAAATTTATGTACTAATTGCATTGATGCTACTTTAAATAAAAGTCAATCTGTACATGTTAAGCAATATTCACCAGACAACGAGGGGGAAGTTATGCCGACTAACTTGCCTCACGTGTCAGTACCTGCATCTCCCGCTCAGGAGGTGCGTGATATTGTAACGCCAAGTACATCAGGGCGGCCATTACAAATCACTTTACAAGACATGGCTAATGTTATGACTGAAGTTTTGTCTAAATTGCCAGAACTTAGAGGTAAACGAGATCACTCTGGGATGAGAACAGAGTATACTGATAATGCTAGGGCCATGTCTGATACTGCGTCACAATATGCAGAGCATGAGGACGGAGAGCTTCATTCTGCGGGTGACGGATCTGATCCAAATAAATTGGATTCAGACATTTCAAATTTTAAGTTTAAGCTGGAAAACCTCCGTGTATTGCTAGGGGAGGTGTTAGCGGCTCTGAATGATTGTAACACAGTTGCAATCCCAGAGAAAATGTGTAGGTTGGATAAATATTTTGCGGTACCGACGAGTTCTGACGTTTTTCCTATACCTAAGAGACTTACTGAAATTATTACTAAGGAGTGGGACAGACCCGGTGTGCCTTTCTCACCCCCTCCTATTTTCAGAAAAATGTTTCCAATAGACGCCACCACACGGGACTTATGGCAAACGGTCCCTAAGGTGGAGGGAGCAGTTTCTACTTTAGCTAAGCGTACCACTATCCCGGTGGAGGATAGCTGTGCTTTTTCAGATCCAATGGATAAAAAGTTAGAGGGTTACCTTAAGAAAATGTTTGTTCAACAAGGTTTTATATTACAACCCCTTGCATGCATTGCGCCTGTCACGGCTGCGGCAGCATTTTGGTTTGAGTCTCTGGAAGACACCCTTGACTCAGCGACATTAGATGAGATTTCACTTAAGCTTAAAACCCTTAAGCTAGCTAATTCATTTATTTCTGATGCCGTAGTACATTTAACTAAACTTACGGCTAAGAATTCCGGATTCGCCATTCAGGCACGCAGAGCGCTGTGGCTAAAATCCTGGTCAGCTGATGTAACTTCTAAATCGAAACTACTTAACATACCTTTCAAGGGGCAGACTTTATTCGGGCCCGGTTTGAAAGAAATTATCGCTGATATTACGGGAGGTAAAGGCCATGCCCTGCCTCAAGACAGAGCCAAACCCAGGGCTAGACAGTCTAATTTTCGTGCCTTTCGTAATTTCAAGGCAGGAGCAGCTTCAACTTCCTCTGCTCCAAAACAGGAAGGAGCTGTTGCTCGCTACAGACAAGGCTGGAAACCTAACCAGGCCTGGAACAAGGGCAAGCAGGCCAGAAAACCTGCTGCTGCCCCTAAGACAGCATGAAGTGAGGGCCCCCGATCCGGTAACGGATCTAGTGGGGGGCAGACTCTCTCTCTTCGCCCAGGCTTGGGCAAGAGATGTCCAGGATCCCTGGGCGTTGGAGATCATATCTCAGGGATATCTTCTGGACTTCAAAGCTTCTCCTCCACAGGGGAGATTTCACCTTTCAAGGTTGTCAACAAACCAGATAAAGAAAGAGGCGTTTCTACTCTGTGTACAAGACCTTTTACTAATGGGAGTGATCCATCCAGTTCCGCGGTCGGAACACGGACAAGGGTTTTACTCAAACCTGTTTGTGGTTCCCAAAAAAGAGGGAACCTTCAGACCAATATTGGATTTAAAGATCCTAAACAAATTCCTAAGAGTTCCATCATTCAAGATGGAAACTATTCGGACAATCTTACCCATGATCCAAAGAGGTCAGTACATGACCACAGTGGATTTAAAGGATGCTTACCTTCACATACCGATTCACAGAGAACATTACCGGTATCTAAGGTTTGCCTTCCTAGACAAACATTACCAGTTTGTAGCTCTTCCCTTCGGGTTGGCTACGGCTCCAAGAATCTTTACAAAGGTTCTGGGCTCTCTTCTGGCGGTACTAAGACCGCAAGGAATTTCGGTAGCTCCGTACCTAGACGACATTCTGATTCAAGCGTCAAGCTTTCAAACTGCCAAGTCTCATACAGAGTTAGTACTGGCATTTCTGAGATCACATGGGTGGAAAGTAAACAAGGAGAAGAGTTCTCTCTTACCACTCACAAGAGTTCCCTTCTTGGGGACTCTTATAGATTCTGTAGAAATGAAAATTTACCTGACAGAGGACAGGTTAATAAAGCTTCTAAATGCTTGCCGTGCCCTTCATTCCATTCAACACCCGTCAGTGGCTCAATGCATGGAGGTAATCGGCTTAATGGTAGCGGCAATGGACATAGTTCCTTTTGCACGCCTGCACCTCAGACCGCTGCAATTGTGCATGCTAAGTCAGTGGAATGGGGATTACTCAGATTTGTCCCCTACGCTGAATCTGGATCAGGAGACCAGAGATTCTCTTCTATGGTGGCTTTCTCGGCCACATCTGTCCAGGGGGATGCCCTTCAGCAGGCCAGACTGGACAATTGTAACTACAGACGCCAGCCTTCTAGGTTGGGGCGCTGTCTGGAATTCCCTGAAGGCTCAGGGATAATGGACTCAAGAGGAGAGTCTCCTTCCAATAGACATTCTGGAATTGAGAGCAGTTCTCAATGCCCTACTGGCTTGGCCTCAGTTAGCAACTCTGAGGTTTATCAGGTTTCAGTCGGACAACATCACGACTGTGGCTTACATCAACCATCAGGGAGGGACAAGAAGTTCCCTAGCGATGATGGAAGTATCAAAGATAATTCGCTGGGCAGAGTCTCACTCTTGCCACCTGTCAGCGATCCACATCCCAGGAGTGGACAACTGGGAGGCGGATTTCCTAAGTCGCCAGACTTTTCATCCGGGGGAGTGGGAACTTCATCCGGAGGTCTTTGCCCAAATACCTCGACGTTGGGGCAAACCAGATATGGATCTCATGGCGTCTCGCCGGAACGCCAAGCTTCCTCGTTACGGGTCCAGGTCCAGGGACCCGGGAGCGGTCCTGATAGATGCCTTGACAGCACCTTGGACCTTAAGGATGGCTTATGTGTTTCCACCCTTCCCGATGCTTCCTCGTTTGATTGCAAGGATCAAACAGGAGAAAGCATCAGTGATTCTAATAGCGCCTGCGTGGCCACGCAGGACCTGGTATGCAGATCTAGTGGACATGTCATCCTGTCCACCTTGGTCTCTGCCTCTGAGACAGGACCTTCTAATTCAGGGTCCTTTCAAACATCAAAACCTAATTTCTCTGAAGCTGACTGCATGGAAATTGAACGCTTAATTTTATCAAAGCGTGGATTTTCAGAGCCAGTAATTGATACCTTAATACAGGCTAGGAAACCTGTTACCAGGAACATTTACCATAAGATATGGCGTAAATACTTACACTGGTGCGAATCCAAGGGTTACTCATGGAGTAAGGTTAGGATTCCTAGGATATTGTCTTTTCTACAAGAAGGTTTAGAAAAGGGTTTATCTGCTAGTTCGTTAAAGGGACAGATCTCGGCTCTGTTCATCCTTTTACACAAGCGTCTGTCAGAAGTTCCAGACGTTCAGGCTTTTTGTCTGGCTTTGGTCAGGATTAAGCCTGTGTTTAAATCTGTTGCTCCGCCGTGGAGCTTAAACTTAGTTCTTAACGTTTTACAGGGTGTTCCGTTTGAACCCCTTCACTCCATTGATATCAAGCTGTTATCTTGGAAAGTTCTGTTTTTAATGGCTATTTCCTCGGCTCGTAGAGTCTCTGAATTATCAGCCTTACATTGTGATTCTCCGTATCTGATTTTTCATTCAGATAAGGTAGTTCTGCGTACTAAACCTGGGTTCTTACCTAAGGTAGTCACTAACAAGAATATCAATCAAGAGATTGTTGTTCCATCATTGTGTCATAACCCTTCTTCAAAGAAGGAACGACTTCTGCACAATCTAGATGTAGTCCGTGCCCTGAAATTTTATTTACAGGCAACTAAAGATTTTCGACAAACTTCTTCCCTGTTTGTCGTTTATTCTGGACAGAGGAGAGGTCAAAAAGCATCTGCTACCTCTCTATCCTTTTGGCTTCGTAGCATAATACGTTTAGCCTATGAGACTGCTGGACAGCAACCTCCTGAAAGGATTACAGCTCATTCTACTAGAGCTGTGGCTTCCACTTGGGCCTTTAAGAACGAGGCCTCTGTTGAACAGATTTGCAAGGCTGCAACTTGGTCTTCTCTTCATACTTTTTCCAAATTTTACAAATTTGACACTTTTGCTTCTTCGGAGGCTGTTTTTGGGAGAAAGGTTCTTCAGGCAGTGGTTCCTTCCGTATAGAGATCCTGCCTGTCCCTCCCGTCATCCGTGTACTTAGCTTTGGTATTGGTATCCCATAAGTAATGATGACCCGTGGACTGACTACACTTAACAGGAGAAAACATAATTTATGCTTACCTGATAAATTCCTTTCTCCTGTAGTGTAGTCAGTCCACGGCCCGCCCTGTTTTTTAAGGCAGGTCTAAATTTTTTAATTATACTCCAGTCACCACTGCACCCTATAGTTTCTCCTTTCTCGTTTGGTTCTCGGTCGAATGACTGGGTGTGACGTAGAGGGGAGGAGCTATATAGCAGCTCTGCTTGGGTGATCCTCTTGCACTTCCTGTTGGGGAGGAGTTAATATCCCATAAGTAATGATGACCCGTGGACTGACTACACTACAGGAGAAAGGAATTTATCAGGTAAGCATAAATTATGTTTTTTGTAGTTTTTTTGAGTAAGGAAGGGATGAATTCTGGAAATGATGCTTAGGTGTGAACGGCAGGATTTGGTAAGCGCTTGTATATGTGGCTTGAATGTGAGTTCTGAGTCAAGTGTGACCCCAAGACAGCGAACTTGGGGTGAGGTGTTGAGAATAGAGTCTCCGACCGTCAGAGAAATGTCAGGTGTTGGATGTCTCAAAGAGGGGGGAATAAGAAGCAGCTCAATTTTGGACAGATTGAGTTGTAGGTAGTGTGAAGACATCCAAGAGTAAATTGCAGAGGGCTGTCTTGGATGCCAAATTAATGTAGTATTTTTAGGAGGAGAGGATGGTCAACTGTGTCAAAAGCAGCGGATAGGTCAAGAAGAATTAGTAAGGAGTAGTGGCATAAAATAATGGTATAGTTTGAATCTGCTCAGTCTGCCGAAAAAAACAAGATATAATTTTGTGGTTTTCTCACAAAGGGTCTGATATTCAAACCTTGTGGGTATGTGACGGCATTAAAAAAAAATAATAATAATTTAGAAACACACTAATTTTATCTTGCGTAATGTTTATGTTGCTATGTAGTGTTCTTTATGTGAAACAAAGACTCCTACATTACAATACAAGGTCTAAAAAAAATCCCTAAGATTTTGTGATTTCTCTCCATACCGGCGAGGTTTTGAATATCAGGCCCTAAAACTGACCTTCAGTAGGATCCAGATGTGAGCAGCACCTAAAACTCAAAACCAACCCAGAGGGTGGAAATGTCTCAGCAGTTAAAGAAACATTTAAATATTTTCATTTTTCCTCAGGAATCCACAATAAATGTATGTATGATGGATTCCTAAAGGAAAAAAAAACATTCAAAAGTGCTAAGAATATTTGTATTTTATTATAACTTATGCTGCTGTAAGAGGGTGCTTTTTTCCATTATAGCATGTTCTTTAACTTCTTGAGTGCTAACGACAAATTGTCTCACTGAGGTACTAACGACGGTTCAGAGCCGTCGCTAGCACTCTCCCACCTTGAGGGAGATCTGGAGGCTTCCACCCGCTCCAACCCCGGTGATCGGGCCTGTATAGTGACAGGCATCATCGGGGCTTCACGTTTTGCGGGGTGACGTCATGCGCAATGACATGGTGACGTCACTGCGCAACTTTATTTAAAATGGACAATGTAAAGTATAGGGAAAGGGGGCATGCTGCTTAGAAGCCTGTATCTCAAACATCTAAGCAGCTACAGACCCCCAAGACCCACCATTGGAAAGGTAATTGTCTAACCTTCCCAACGGTATAAGTCTTGGGGATCTGTAAATAATAATTTATGTTGTTCTGCCTTTTTTACCCCTCCTGTTTAATCAATACACTGCATCAGCTTTTTGTAATATTAGATTTTCATATCCTCTAATCAGCCACTAGATGGAGACATTTCACTATGAATAGAAACATACTTCAGTTCAAAGCAGTACGTACTGTAGATGATTTTTCTGACTGAATTTGTTATTATACTCTCTGTAGTTATGCTGGTCTTGTGAAAAGAGCAGTATCTATAATCAATGGATGTGATACTATTTAGTTATAAAAAAAAGGAAACTAGTCTGTCATTTTATTGGTATTGTACTATAACCTTCTGTTTGAATTTGTGTGTCCTCTATATTATTTTTTTATTGAAGAGATACAGAAGTGAAGGGCAAATGCATGAACTCATCTCAAAGACAAGGGCATTAAAAACTCAAGCTTTCTTTCATGATCCAGGTAGATCATGCAATTGTAAACAGACTTTTTCATTTGGCTTTATTATTCAAATTGCTTTGTTCTCCTGGTATTTTTTGTTGAAAATAATACCTAG